>NC_068385.1:26451780-26471313 GCF_023724105.1 Carassius gibelio | reverse complement strand
GCCTATATTTTTATACCTAGCCTACACAATACATTTAAAATGAGCATAATTTAATTGTATATTACTTGTGTGTAGTGTAGGCTATATAAATACATACACTTCTTAGCTCTTGACATTCATATATAAATATAAAATTGTGATATTTGCTGCGGGGTGAGGGCTTCGATAACTCTCTCTTTTTTGACCATACATGTGTTTGCATCCCTGAATGTTTGTGTCACTTTTATTAGACAGGGTTGTATGGTGTTTGTGTTTACAAATAATATGCATCTTGTTGTTGCACTGGCAGACAAGGTGAAGCACAAGTTGTAGAGCATAAGTATTTGTTCCTCAATAGCTTATATTTTTGGCATGTTGTTCATTGCACTTTAGCACTTTCTCAAATAAAGCCACAATTTCCAAAGTAAGAATGTTTTTATTCCTGTCTTTTTTTGGAGTAAAACAGTGATTCCACTGTTACCACTTTATCTGTGTGTAATGTTGTAGTAGCTCAAAGTTTTTTGCTGTTTAAATTTTAAACCATGCCTTTATATCTGTGATTACTGGTTAATTAATATGCTGAAATTTTAGAAGAGCATCAATTCATGGAAAAAAAATAACTTGACATTTGTGGATACAAGGTTTCTGCCCAATGCGACCATGAAGTACAGCTTGGCAGCACTGCATCTCCATCAATGAGAAAGTCTAGCTTATTATGCAAAGCTTTTAAGGTTAACTGTTGTTTTATGAATTGCAAAACTCGTTAAAACCTAAAGTCCATTTCCAATACTTTTTAATCTAAATTAATTTGTTAAAGACTACTTTTTTGTTTTTTACTAAAATTGACTAAAACTTGACTAAAACCTTTTTGCGTTTTCATCGACTAAAACTATCAAGTTTATAACTGACTAAAATGTGACTAAAACTAAAAAGCATTTTCGTCCAAAAGACTAAGACTAAAACTAAAAGGGCTGCCAAAAAAAAACACTGGATTGAGTGAGTGTGAGTGAGTGAGTGAGAGTGAGTGTGTGAGGTGATTGAGTGAGTGAGTGAGAGTGAGTGAGTGTGTGAGGTGATTGAGTGTGTGAGAGTGAGTGAGTGTGAGCGAGTGAGGTGAGTGAGTGAGTGAGTGAGAGTGATTGAGTGAGTGAGTGAGTGAGTGTGTGAGGTGAGTGAGTGAGTGAGTGAGAGTGATTGAGTGAGTGTGTGAGGTGAGTGAGTGAGTGAATGAGTGAGTGAGTGTGAGCGAGTGTGTGAGGTGAGTGAGAGTGAGTGAGTGAGTGAGTGTGAGCGAGTGTGTGAGGTGAGTGAGTGTGAGAGTGAGAGTGAGTGAGAGTGATTGAGTGAGTGAGTGTGTGAGGTGATTGAGTGAGTGTGTGAGGTGAGTGAGTGATTGAGTGAGAGTGAGTGTGTGAGGTGAGTGAGTGAGAGTGATTGAGTGAGTGTGTGAGGTGAGTGAGTGAGAGTGATTGAGTGAGTGAGTGAGGTGAGTGAGTGAGAGTGATTGAGTGAATGTGTGAGAGTGAGTGTGTGAGGTGAGTGAGTGAGAGTGAGTGAGGTGAGTGAGTGAGGTGAGTGATTGAGTGAGTGAGTGAGGTGAGTGAGTGAGAGTGATTGAGTGAATGTGTGAGAGTGAGTGTGTGAGGTGAGTGAGTGAGAGTGATTGAGTGAGTGAGTGAGGTGAGTGAGTGAGAGTGATTGAGTGAGTGTGTGAGAGTGAGTGTGTGAGGTGAGTGAGTGAGAGTGATTGAGTGAGTGTGTGAGGTGAGTGAGTGTGAGTGATTGAGTGAGTGAGTGAGGTGAGTGAGTGAGAGTGATTGAGTGAATGTGTGAGAGTGAGTGTGTGAGGTGAGTGAGTGAGAGTGATTGAGTGAGTGTGTGAGAGTGAGTGTGTGAGGTGAGTGAGTGTGAGTGATTGAGTGAGTGTGTGAGGTGAGTGAGTGTGAGAGTGATTGAGTGAGTGTGTGAGAGTGAGTGTGTGAGGTGAGTGAGTGAGAGTGATTGAGTGAGTGTGTGAGAGTGAGTGTGAGTGATTGAGTGAGTGTGTGAGGTGAGTGTGTGAGGTGAGTGAGTGAGAGTGATTGAGTGAGTGTGAGTGAGTGTGTGAGGTGAGTGAGAGTGATTGAGTGAGTGTGAGTGAGTGAGTGAGTGAGTGAGTGTGTGTGAGGTGAGTGAGTGAGTGCAAGAGAAAATGTGTGTGTACCAGCAGGTTCTCTGGTTTGATGTCTCGGTGTACGATGTTCATTCTGTGCAGGTATCGCAGTGCTCCGGTCAGGTTGAACAGCATGGCACTGGCGTCTCGCTCTGTGTACTTCGTGGAGGAAGTGATGGCATCAAAGAGATCACCGCCCTGCAGAAAACACACAACACTGTCACACTAATCATACTGGGACTGCTGTGTGGTTGTGTCTAGGAGAGTGTGTGTGTACGAGCGTGTGTGCAAGTTTGTGAGTGTATGTGTGTTTTTGCTAGTGTGTACGGCTGACTGACCTTCACCAGCTCCATCACCAGGTACAGTTCAGTGGGCGTGTCCAGCTCCTCTATTAGCATGATGATGCTGGGGTGATGAACCCTGCGCAATATCCCCACCTCATTGGCTATCAGGTGCTCCTGTCAACACCAGTCAACCAATCAGAATCTCTGCTGTCTTTCACTGTTGTGTAGTGAGTGAATATGCAAAAATGTTTACTAGAAACTGTTTGATTTCAAAACTGCACAAATTTTAAGAAGTTGGAGTCAATAATTATAATTAACAAGGAAAAAAAATGTTTTTGTTAACTGAAACAAAATAAATGTAAATTAACAGAAATTAAATTAAATATTAAAAGCTTGAATTATTTTTGTTTAATAATAACTGAATACATTTATACGCATTTCAAACAATCTCAGAGGAAACTTATTCAACATCATTAATGTAATGAAGAAAGAGGGAAAGGCTTCAGACAGCAGAAGACCTGATGAGGTGTTTTACTGTTGAAGTGTTTGAAATGGTACCTTTCCGCTGCACTTGGCCTTGTCAATGATCTTCAGCGCATATTCCTGTCCTGTAGACCTGAGAGCAGCACACATGACATCCTCAGCGAATACATACAACATCTGCAGTTAGTTTGATCAATAATGTGTCCGTATTTACCTGTCCACACACTCTCGGACCACAGCGAAGTTTCCATCGCCGATCACCTTCCCCACTTTATACTTCTCAGTGATGACAGACGAATGAACTTCATTTCCATTCACTGCAGAGAGAGAGAACGTCACGTCACAGAGCGGCAAAACAACAGCCAATCAGAATGTACCTGATGTTTTTGACCAATAGAATAACACTGTGGGCGGAGCTACAGCAGGGCTGAGCAATATAAAACATAATTTTTATTCTTTTAGATGACAGAAATGCTATTCATGCTGTTGGACTAATAAAAATTAGAAAATTTAGCAACAAAATAAAATTACTCAAACTTTAACAATAATGTAAATGAAAACCGAGAATCTAAAAACAGACTCAAAATATTATATATTATATATATAGTTACAAATAAAAAGTTTTATTGAATATACTAACCCTTCAACAACAAAGTACAAATAGATTAACAAAATGTTATTTTATCTGAAGTGTGTGTGTGTGTGTGTGTGTGTGTGTGTGTGTTTTACCCTCTGGACTGAGGACCTCCTCATCGTGGAGGTCTCTGGTCGGGGATGAAGACGCTTCATGATCGGACGTCTAAAGAGGACAGATCACGTCAAACACACTCAGAGCACAGGTGTGCACACACACACACACACACTCACTTTCTCTCTCAAATACACTCACACACACACACACACTGACCTTCCGGCTGCATTGAGTTGCAGGGCTGCAGGGCGACTGCGATGACCTCATCGGTGGAGAGTCGCTCCTCGGAGCCTCATTGGCTGAAAACCGTCAGCATAAACACCATCAAAACTCAGGAGTAACCAATGTGTGTGTGTGTGTGTGTGTGAGTGTGTGTTACCTGATACAGGTGATTTTGAGCGCGGGACTCCGGAGCTCTTGGTCATCTTGGGTGGGACAGACGGCCGTGATTTCTTACACTCTGAGACAGACAGATGTGCTTTTAGACAGGAGTGTGTGAGCAGAGTCTGTCTCATAAATACGTGTGTGTGGATCTCACCATTGACAAACGCAGCCGCGGCACCCTTCCCCGCGTGTCCGATAGCAGCGTCATCCTGAGCGTAACGAAACTTCTCCAATCCACACGCAATGAAAACATCATCATCACCGAAGAAATCCTGCAGACTTGTCAACTACACACACACACACACACACACACACACACAGGCTTATTTCACTGGGGAGCTTGAGGTGATTTATTAGTAGTGCTGCAGGGCAACGATTAATCACATCCAAAATATATTTTTGTTTTGTTTACATAATATACGTGTGTACTGTGTATTTTATTTTGTACTGTATCCAAATACAAACTTATACAATAAATTATTGTGTATAATTGTAATAATATTTATATATTCATATAAATATATAATGTGTGTATATATATATATATAATACATATAATATACACAGCACACACACACACACACACACACACACATATATTATGTAAACAAAAACTTTTTTTTTAGATGCAATTAATCGCAAGTAATCATTGCCCAGTACTAATTATTAGCAAAGACTTCTATTCTAAAAATATATCAATAATAATAAAAAAAGTCCTTCAAAGTATCTTGGAGAGGCGAGATGTCACAGCATCTAACTACTGGGGTGCCTCAGGGCTCAGTTCTAGGACCACTTCTCTTCTCTGTCTACATGGCATCATTATGTTCTGTCATTCAGAAACATGGCTTTTCATACCACTGCTATGCTCATGACACTCAACTCTACCTCTCATTCCATCCTGATGATCCGACGGTAGCTATTCGCATCTCAGCTTGTCTAACAGACATTTCTTGCTGGATAAAGGACCACCACCTTCACACAAGCACATGTGTGTGTGTGCTTGTGATTCCGGCAAACCCATCGTTCCATCACAATTTCACCATCAAGTTAGGCACATCAACCATAACTCCTTCAAAAACAGCTAGAAGCCTTGGAGTTATGATTGATGATCAGCTGACTTTCTCAGACCACATTGCTAAAACTGTCCGATCCTGCAGATTTGCTTTATTCAACATCAAGAAGATCAAGTTCTTTCTTTCGGATCATGCTGCACAACTCCTTGTTCAAACTCTTGTTCTGTGGCTGGACTATTGCAATGCTCTCTCTGCAGGTCTTCCAGCCAATTCTATCAAACCTTTACAATTAATTCAGAACGCGGCAGCAAGATTCATTTTTAATGAGCCGGAAATAATACACGTCACACCTCTGTTTATCCATTTGCACTGGCTTCCAATAGCTGCTCGCATAAAACCATTACTTCAGACTTAAGTGCCTCTAGAAGCTTGCGTTCTGCAAGTGAACGTTGAATTTACTAAAAATGACGAAAATACAAAACAAGATTATAAAACCTTTAATCAAATTACTACAACACTATATAAATAATACTGAAATATCACTGCTGTTCATCAGATGAGATTGAGCAAATCTTTTATATATCAGTGGGATAAAATCACTGAGATACTATTTGTTTTTTCTTTTATGCCAAAAATCATTAGAATGTTAAGTAAAGATCATGTTCCATGAAGATATTTAGTATATTTTTTTACCCTAAATATATCAAAATTTAATGTTTGATAAGTAATATGCATCGCTAAGAACTTCATTTGAACAACTTTAAAGATGATTTTCTCAATATTTAGATTTTTTTGCTCCCTCAGATTTACAAATAGTTGTATCTCAGACAAATATTGTCCTCCGAACAAACCACACATCAGTGGAGAGATGATTTATTCAGCTTCAAATGATGCATAAATCTCAATTTCGAACCGTTTACACTGGTTGTGTGCTCCAGGGTCACATATGTCTATGATTTTTTACTACTGGTTTGATTGACTGGTGCTGTGAGCGACAGAGGTTTGTGAGGGAAGCCCTGTGTGAGTCTGCAGCGAGGAGTGTGTGGCATACAGATGAAGCTCACATTCACATTCACTGGGGCCAAGGGGAGACGCAGGTTACCACGGCAACCGGCACACACACACACACACACACACACACACACACACTCTCTATTAGTCCGTCACAGTTGGACAGCTGTGTAGTTTACTGTGAGACTCACTGCAGAAACTGATGGTTAATGCTCATGCAGCTTAACCCACTGTTTATATCTGTTTAGTGCTTCACTCTGAGTTCTGTTTTAAACTGGATTATATTAATTTGAAATTTTTGTTGTGTTTTAAAATTAATTATAAAAAAATTTCAATTGTTTTTTTTTTCATTTATTTTTTACACATTTTATTTTACACTCATGTTTTGTTTTAAAACTCATTTATTTTATTTGTATTTTTTTTTTTCAATTTAGTTTTGAAGTGATTTATTTTAATTTAATATTTGGTTGTTTTTAAATTATATATATTTTTTATTTGTTTTATTTTAATGTTAATTGTTTTATTATGAAATGGTTAAACATTTGTATAAATTGTATTTATAATTATACATAATTATATTTCAATTTTGTTATATATATAAAATAAATAATACTATATAAAAAGTAATTTGTTATTCACAACATAAATACAGTTTAATTTAATATATTTTAAATAAATCTTTTCAAATATTTAAATAAATTTTATTTAAATATTTAATTTTAAATATATAAAATAAATAATATATACAATTAAATTTGTATAAATAAATATTCATATATATATATATATATATATATATATATATATATATATATGTAAAAGTTTATAAATATATTTAATATCTATATTTCAAATTTGTAATGTATAAAATGTATAATATCAAATTGAATTTGTTATTGACATAACTCTTAAATCTGGGACAGTTTTTCATTCTTTAAAATCTGTCTACTTTGTTTTGCACAGAAGAAAGAAAATCAAGGACAATTCAGGGACAGTAAACGATGAAAAATTTATCATTTCTGGGCAAACGATCGCTTTAAATAGTCGTTTTTCTGTTGTTATTGTTAATTGAAACTATTGAAAATAGTTTTCAAATAATTAAAATAGTAAAATTTGGAAAATTTGGAAACTGAAAATTTAAAAGGTACTTACTACTAAAACTATATAAAATATATTTAAAAAAACGAGTTTTGAATTGAAAACTTGCTATAAAATAAAATCTAATTTAAAACAGCAGTGAATACTATAAACAGTGTAAAACTGAACTAAAGGAATAATAAACTCTCTTCAGGAAATACAAACGCTCTCAAAATAGTGCATGAGCAGGATGCAGCTATTACTAATAGATGATTATTGATCAGCCTGATTAACAAACGGACATGAGTGTGAACTGAACAGAAGTGTTAGGCCTTGCATCCTTTTATGTTTGTGCAATATAAATGTAGTTTTTGTTTTTCCGCACCTGTTTCCCGTCCAGCGTGTAGAGTCTCTTCACGACGCCGGAGTCCAGTTTGATGGCTTCGGTGATGTCTGCGAGCACCTGATCGAACGAGTGTGCTGTCTTCTTATTCAGCAGGATCCTCACGGCCTTCCTGGGCTTCACCCCGCTCCGGATCACCGTCACCAGTTTGGGTTTGATGAAGTCTTTGGCCTCCCTCGACTCTCCAGGTGTGCGCTGAGGCCCCGGACGCTCGGCTCCGCCCCCTGTGCGTCCAGCTCCGCCCCCAGGCCCCGCCCCCGCGCCGGGCCCCGCCCCCGCCAGCCGTGAGCCCCAGTTAGGGTTGCTGTTCTTGGTGTAGTCCACCTTCCTGTAGGGCTCGTTTGAGGCGCAGACATAACTCTCGCCTGCGGCAGGAACACACAGGATCAGCTCAGATATTTCTTATACGTCATAAATCAACAACACGAGCATGTGCACGATTCTTTGAGGCTGGGTAATGGTCACGTGCCATGCAGGTTAACAAATACAGTATTTCATCTTTTTAGTAAGTGTTGTATTTTAATTTATTTTAAAATGATTTATTAAAATTTTCGATTTTTATTTGGTTTCAAAAACTTTTTTTTGTTATTTCTATATAATTTATTTTATTTTTCACATTTATTTGAAAATAATTTATTGTACATTAAAATTTGTTATAATTTCAACTGTTTTCACTTTGCTTGAAAAAAAATTTTTATTTCTAAATTATCATATTTTTTTACATTTGTTTATTTTAAAATAATTTATTTTATTTCCCAATTAATCAAGTTATATTTTTATTTATTTTTTAAAATGTATTACTTTTTTATTTCTAAGTAAGTTGTTTTAATTCAACGTTTTTTGTTTTGTTTCCAAATATTTATTTTAATTTTTAATTTGTTTAACTTTTTTATTGTTTATTTTAAATCTTTTATCTTAATGTTACATTATTTTATTTTTTTTTTATTTTTTTTTTTTTCTAAATTATTTAATTCACTAAATATAACAAAAAATTTAAATGTGGACAAAACAGAAATGGGTTTAAATACTAAAATGACAACTGAAATATAACCATAAATAAAAACTATATATTTTTGGTTTTATTTTTTAATTATTTGGTATAATATGTAATTTTTGTTTAAATTGACATTCATTATTTTTTATTGGATTTAATTCTACTTTTTAATATATATTATACTAAAACTAAAACTTAAAAATTAATTAAAGCTATGTACTATTAAAAAAATATATAATTATTCATTTTATTTCAATAGTTTTGTTATGTAATTTATTAAAGTATTTCCAATCCTAGCACAAAGTAATAGATTTATTTAAAGTTGTTTATGGTTATGTTTTATGGTTGTTAGGATGTTTTGGCTGGTTGCTAGGGTGTCAGAAGCATCCCTCTGGTCATCTGTGAAGATGATTGATTGACAGAGAGTTCACAATCTGAGCTTAAATCATTCAGACAGTAAATGCATATTTAAGTAGTTTTTAATGTATCTTTTCCATGACAGTTTTCCACGAAAATATTATTATTGCACTATATTGAAGTTTTTTTTTCTTGAAATTGTACATGTGTCATCTGATAGTAATGATAGTATTCTTCCCCATCGCAGTATTTGGAGGGGAATGTTTCTGATGAGACTACTTCTGTATAAAGTAAGATTATACCATTTCTTTTCTATCATTGTTTGTTACTGGTCAAATGAGATGCAGGTAAATCAAATATTTCAAGTTTTTAGAAAGTGTTTTATTTTGATTGCTTTTAATTTAAAATTATTTATTGTAATTTTGCATTTAGATTTTTAAAAATGTTTTATTTAAAAAATGTTTTAATATTATTTTAATGTAACATTTTGTATTATTTTTTTATTAATTTAATAAAACATTTTTATTTACAATTTCTTTTTCAATTCCGATTCTTATGGATTCCCAGACTCGATTCCAGTGTGGTAAAAAAAAATGTGATATATATATATTATATATCTTTTGTGTATATATAATAGGAATAATATATTATTAGCAGTATAATGATATTTCGCTACACCTCATGTTGAAAGGAACCTTTAAAGGGCTTCGAACCTGCAACCCTTCACAGTGTGTTAAAGATCGCTTGACAGACGTCTATAAGCTGAGTTTAACACGGATTCTGATCTAAATCATGGACACAAACACTTCTAATAAACGTCTGTTTGACACGTGAAGGTCTCCGTGATGTAGCGGGTGTTTCCGTGAGCGCCTGACCTTCCTCGAGATCCTCGAGGCTCGTGATCCTCCTCGCGCCGTCCGCGCTGTAGATGTTGCGCACACCTTGCGGCAGGTGCAGGTTGTCGGCGAGCGCGCGCGTCAGCTCGGCCAGCAGCGCGTCCAGGGACCGGAAGCGGTCTCCGGACACCGCGTACACCAGACCCTTGAAGTAGCGGTCTCCGTTCCGGTAGAAGCGGACCTTCTTGGCGCGCTTCTCGGAGCTGAGCGCCTGCAGCGTGCGCGTGCGGTAGATGCTGCAGTTGGCGCTGTGCGCGGGGCTCGGGACCAGACTGCTCGCGCGCGAGCCCGACCCCCCGGCAGCGGCGCGTTTGGAGCGGCGCGCCTTGTCCCGCTCGTCAAAGTGCTCGAGCTCGATGCTTCTGCTGAGAGACATTGTCCTTCCCGGTGAACGTTCCTTCTTTCTGTTTCTATCGCGCGCTCTGATCGCCGGAGTCCGCTTTTGTCATCAGCGCGAGCGACGGACGCGCCGCTCTCCCCGCCGCGCGTTTACCGGAGGCATCATTTGCATCAACACAAAAGCGCCCGGCGTTTATGCCGCGAAACGAACGGAATGATCCCGGTAAATGACCGCGTCTGGCCAGCTGTTGCAGAAAACCAGGATGAGCGGGAGAATCCCGGTCAGACGCGGAATTCCAGAAAAGCCGCGTTAAACAAAAAAATCCCGATCCGCCCTTAAACCAGCGCGGCGCGTGCGGGGTTGATGCGCGCTCCGCGCTGTAACCGGGCAGCACGACTTCAAACGCGAGCGCGCTGCAGGTGATCGCTCGTGCACGTGGCGCGCGCCCGCAGTCTCCTCCGCGCGGTCTTAATGCCGTCTGACAGAAAGGGCCAAATTACTTCAACTTAATGTTGAAATATATCAATAAATCGTTCAATCATTAATTCATCCATCCATCCATCCATTCACTCATACAGTATATTTACTTATTTAATAAATATTAATTTGTTTAATTCATTAACTTATATATAACTTATTTATTAATTCAAAATGCTTAAATGTAATGTATTATTTGTTTATATATATACATATTCATTTATTTATTTAATTATTTAACATTTATGTATTTCCAATGCATTACATTTTCAGGGTTACAGATGTTGGCACGTATAATTGAGTGAATTAATGAATTAATATTTAATAATGCATTTATTTATGTATTTAATGAAGTATTTAATCATTTATTTATATATTTCAACATTATTTAATGATTTAATTTCGAGTAATTTGAACCGCCATGAATCTTGGTCATGCATGGAGGGAAAATGTGATGTTTGATATTTCTATTTTTAAAACATAAAAGTAGAGGTTTATTTTTATATTCCTTCTTTGAGTCACAAGTAAACTGCAGGATTTCATCAGAGAGAAAGAGAGCCCTCTCTTTTCAGAAAATCTGAACTCAAACATGAAAAATAAAATCAATCAATAAAATAAAGCAATTTATTTATTTAGGCAAAAAATAAAATAATTATTGACCCTTACAAACGCAAATGTGCAAATCATAAATTTAAAATACAGACAGTGCTTTTAAATTTATTTTATTTAATGCATAAAAAAATGCAATTCGTTAAGAATAATACAATTTAAGTAGAATAAAATATTAAGCAATGTCCAGTACTTTATTTATTAATTTATTCTTGTGCAAATAAAGAAAACGAAATAAACGTATTGCAAATCATAAATTAAAAACCAGACAGTGAAACATTTTATGTATTTAATGCATGCAAAAATAATTAATTAAAAACTGTAAAATTAGTAAAATAAAATAAGTAAAAAAAAATTAATAAAATACTAAGCACTTTCAAGTGCTTGCCTGCTTTATTTATTAAATGCAAAAGTGACAATTCATTCAAAAACTCAAGTAAAGTACAGTAGTAGTTAATACATGCAAATTAACAACTCATTAAAAATGTCCAAACTCAGTTTTTTTCTCTTTATTTTGTACTTCAGTTTGTTCCAACAAAGTACATCATACATGTAAATGCACCATAATGTTTTTAAATGAGGTAATGTTCTCCTGGATTTCTCATGCAATTGTCTCAACATTGTTTTAATGTTTCCTCAACCCTCTTTCTCTACACTAAAACTCCACACACAATTCTCCACAGACTCTTCATTAGAGTCAATCAAACACTGAGCTGCTGATATTCATAACTATGATCAGACATATACATAGAAATACCACAGTGTGCCTCCACTGATGTGCTTTTAATATTTCACTGATGAAGATTTCAATATCCGTCTGATTAGAGAATTAAAGCTCCTTTCATGGCAGTTGAATCGCTGTAAGACACTTCAGATTGTCTGAAAGCAGCACATTATTTAGCTTTGGTCCAGAGGAAGATCAGCCCATCAAACAAAGCCAAACTCAATCATTTACAGACTTCACCACTCGGATGCAATAAGGTTTGAGTTGAATTGATTTTTCATATTTAATATGTGCAATGTTTCAGATCAGGGTTTCTCAAAATGGGAGCAAATAATTACTTAAATCATAAATATGTAAAATATGAATTACTGATTTTAAAATTAAAATGCACACTGAAAATTAAATGACGATTCATAAAAATGTATAAATGTAAATAGTTTTTACATAAAAATAATTAAATTAAGATTCATACAAAAAAAAGTAATTTATATAAAAAATAATAATTTTTAATTAAAAAAAAAATTATTAAAAACATACTCAAAATAAAATGCACAAAATTTTACATTTTGAGAAATAATTTCAAAATAAAATACAAATTTTAATAATTATAAGTGAAATATAAAAAAATAAAACCTACAAAAAAAACTTACAAAAATTAAAGAATCCATAAAAATGAATATATTAATTAACAAATTATGAATAATGGAGTGATTCTGTTAATAAATAGTGCTGTATATGATCAATAACAGATAACACACACATTAGACACAGAAACAGATCCAGATGAGTCTGAGGTCACTGAAGACACCTGCTGGAAGACCTGTGTGTGTGTGTGTGTGTGTGTGTGCGCGTGCGTGTGTGTGTGTGTGTGCGTGTGTGTGTGTGTGTGTGCGTGCGTGTGTGAGTATGTGTGTGCCTGTGCGTGTGTCAGTGTGTTCATGCATACGTGCGTTTGAACAGTACTGAATTCATAATTGCCTTTAATAACATTTACTGCTAATTATTGCGACTTTACAGCTACAACTAACACAATATATCTGAATTATATTCCTAAAGCTACTATAATATTGGAAATAAACAGACCTGAGCGATATAACTGTGCGTCTCAAACCCCCTCCACTCTCAAAAGTGCCTTATTTGTGTTCATTTATAATTTGATTTTACAATTAAAAATAAATAAATAAATAAATAAATACTGAAAATGAAATAATTCATGAAAATGAAAAATTTTAATTAATTTAAAATAAAAAAAATAATTTATTAAATTATAAAATTGTAAAATGTACATCATTTTCTTACATAAGTCATAATAATGTTTAATTGATAAAAAAATCCTGCATCAGATGTGTGAGGAGTGATTGTTAATTGAAAATAACAATTATTAAATAAAAACGCTAAAAAAAGAAGAAGAAAACTTTAAATAATAATTAAAAATAAAAACAGCTAAAATAAAACACTTCAAAATTAAACATATCAAAATAATGTACATCAATTATTTTAAAACAAAGAACTAAATAAAACAGATGTTAAATTGAAATCATTTTAAAATATATGTTGTTTGTAAGTTCTCCTGTAATGTTTATGTTGTTTATGATTATGTCTGTGGTCATTATAAGTGTGTGTGTATGTATGTGTGTGTGTGTGTGTGTGTGAGAGAGAGAGAGAGAGTGTGTGTGTGTGTGTTTGTCTCAGGGTTTCTTTACTCTGATCTGTAGAACATCACTCAGAGCCGGACGCTTTCTCAACGCCTGAGGAGATAAAATTCACTTCATTCCAATCAGACACATATCCAATATTTCATATTGTGTGTGTGTGTGTGTGTGTGTGTGTGTGTGTGTGTGTGTGTGTGAGAGAGAGAGAGAGAGAGAGAGAGAGAGAGAGAGAGAGAGAGAGACAGTATGTGTGTGTGTGTGTGTGTGTGTGAGAGAGAGAGAGAGAGAGAGAGAGAGAGAGAGAGAGAGACAGTATGTGTGTGTATGTGTGTGTGTGTGTGTGTGTGTGTGTGTAACGGTGGCTGGTTTGACCTGTAGGTTGTTGATGATCTCCTCAAATAATCTCTTGGCTTCTTCACTGTCAGCGTCTTCGAAGTAATCAGAGATACTCAACTGAACCAGCACACACTTCAGACTCACACACACACCTCACACACACACACACACACACACACACACACACAGAAGAGCTGCGTTAGACGTGCATGAGCTCATCACAGTTTAGGTTTTAGTCTTGAATAAAGTAATCAACACACAAAATGACCATGCATCAAACAATCAAAACACTCTCACTAAATCGTTTAAAATAAAAACAAATAAAACACTTGCTAAAAATTACACCATGATAATACAAATTAAATAAATAATTTTACATTTAAAAACTTTTTTAATTTTTTTAAAAAAATTAAAAATAATTAAATCATAAAAATAAATAAATAAAATTATAAAACGGTCAATGTTCAGGCCCTTGAGGCGCGGTGTGTGAGTGAGTGAGTGATGCTCACTGCTGAAGTGCAGAAGGGCTCTGGAGGTGACCGGTGTGGAGATGAAGCTGAGCGTGTGCAGCTGCTGGAGTCCGTCTCTACAGATCTCCGCCGCTGACTCCTGGTTCACTTCATTCATGTGATGCAGCTCCAGCTCACACAGGTTCACACAGTTCCTCGCTGCAGAAACACAACACTCAGCTCTCACCTCGGCTCTCAATGCAGTACAAGTAATGCGACTTACGCCATCAGACTACTTTTTTCAAGTAACTAGTAAACAGTATTGGGAAGGTTACTTTGTAAATATTTACCCTATTTTAAAATGTAATAAGTAGTGTAACTAGTGCTAGAGTTAGAGGGACAAATAAAGGTAATTAATCAATAACTCGAAATAAAATTATAATAATTACATTTAAAGCACAAAATCAGACTTTAGCACTACTTTGAGATTGTTTTGAGGTTAAAAACTGATTTAATACTAGAAGATAAAATGACTATGATTTTAACAGTAAATAACTGTGAAAATGCTACAGTACGAACCTGTTGCATGGTTAACGGTAAGATCCTGTACAATTTACAAGAAAAAAAAAACTCGTAAATTGACTTTCCCAGAATTCTCTGTGTTGCATTTCAAATTTTCTTTGAATTTGATGATTTTTCTTTTAAATAACGATGTTTATTGTTAGTTTTTTTCTTATCAGTTATGTTTATTAGGGTTGTATGTTACATATAATGTTGTTAAATTAATGTTTATTTATGACACTGTGCATCTTCTCTATGTTATTATTTAAAGTTGCTCTCATCCCCACCTGCATTTGGTGGTTATCAGTATTTTACAAAAGCACAAAACAGATTTCATTAATATGTTGGTATATTAACATTATATCAGTTAATTAAATTAATTTAGTTAATCCTGTAAAACCTAAAATGTTGTTACCGTATTTTTTACAGTACAAATCCGCCAACCACAGCTGCCGTTTATTTTACCGTAAATTTTAAGGCATTTTATTGCAGTATTACATTATATTTTAAAGAAGCCAGTAACAATTTGTGAAAGAAGTCAATCAAATCTGTCTATGGGAGAAAACATTTGGATGTGACCCCCTTTGTAATAAAGATAAAGAACTGTAATTTAATTACACAATTACACACATTTATTTTGTAATTAAATTACGTAATTCCGTTAACAAGTCACTCCCGAACATTCCAAGTAAAGTAGTGCATTATTTTTAAATTTAGAAGGAAATAATTGAGTTACTTTTTTAAATAAGAAACATCAAAATCAATAAAGAACAGTGAAAAGCAACCGTAGAATATGAAGCAAATCTGCAATAATTAAAGGGTAAATAACCCAAATACCCTTTATGTATTTAATTCCATTTTATTAACCAATGTCGTTGCTGCTGAGCTTCGATTATTAAATTCAATCATACTAATTAGAAGTTATGGGATAAACAAACCTTTTCGAAGCTTTGTTTCCATCCAAAGCTGCGAATTTAACTTACTGTATGCACAAAATTGGAATATCGCATAAAACATTTGCGAACAAGCTCCGTATCCATCCAACGAGTCAAACCCTTTTTCGTTTAAAGTCAAAAACCACCTCAAGCGACCGTAAAAGCTTATTTTGCAAATTAAAGGGATTTTTATTTGAAATCAGGCGTTTCCATCGCACGTTTCTTTTGCGATACTTCAAAATGTGCATTAAAATAGGGTGATGAAAACGTCGTAACAAATGATTTGCAAAAGTTTCGAAGCTTCACAAAGCAGTGCTTCAAAAGTGGCCAAAATGTAGTTCTGTCAAAGGATTAATCACGATTAATCGTATCCAAAAGAATCTTTTTTGTTTACGTAGTATATGTGTGTGAACTAGGGCTGCAACTAACGATTATTTTGATAATCGATTAATCTGTCGATTATTTTTACGATTAATCGATTAATCAGTTTATGTACTTATATTTTAGTTTTTTCCATTTTTTCCCCAAGTAAATTATTAATAAAGGGTCTTTATCATTCAGCATAGATTTTTAAGAGATTTTAACCAATTGTAAACAATCCTTCGAAAAAAAGTGCCAATGGCATGAAATCTGAATGGAACTCACAATTTAAAGTAAAATCCATCAGAAGGTTGTCCAGAAAAAAAAATTGGGACACACACAAAAAACCTGCTGTGTGAAAAAGAGCAGTGAATACTTAGAAAAGAAGTGCATTTTAAATATACTCAAACATTTACCTCTCTCATTCAGTCATAATTAGGCTGCAAGTCTGAATTATGAACTGGTAAACGACAAACTGATAACATAACATGTTTGTAAAGCTTTAAATGTTAACTGTTAAAAGCAATGTTATCAGCTTTTACGACTAAACATTTGCAAACAACCTTGTACTGGAGAATCTGCACAAATAAAATTCTTAGGGGCCGTTCACATATCGCACCTAAAAACGCGTGGAAAACGCTAGTCGCGCCGCTTTCTCCTTCTTTCCAAAGCGCTCGGGCAGAAGCGCCCCTGAGGCGTCTGCCTTTGCTAAGTAACCATGACGTGCTCTCTCCATGACGTGCCCTCTCCATGAAGACCCGGAAATTTCAGCAAAGTATAAATGGATGCGGTGTGGACGCGCCTGGAAAAACGGGCGCATCGCACCGCGTGCGTGTCGCGACCGCGTCGCTTCCATTATGAGAGTGCATACTGCGCGCCTACATAGGAAATAACGAACTTGAGCACGCAAAAGACACGATATGTGAACGGCCCCTTAAACAGTTCAGTAGTGCAGAGTTTACAGGTTACTCTTCATTTTGAAGGCTCAAAGTAAAGTACTCCCACTTCCCGCTGAATGCTGCAGAGACGCTGTTCGGGAAGCACGTGACATAAAACGAGGCCAGCTATTGGCTATTCGCTACTTCACCTGCTGTACTGGCTGAGTAAAACCTCCGGTGGCTCATTACTGCCACACTTTGGTCACCGCAGATTTGAAATATGCACGAAATGAGCCGCTTATGGCAAATAAAATTCATTTAGCGACAAATCGATTACTAAATTAGTTGACAACTATTTTAATAATCGATTTTAATCGATTAAAACGATTCGTTGTTTCAGCTCTAGTGTGAACTGTATATATGTATTATGTACATATGCATTAACATTGTTGGTGTGGAAGGGCTTTTACATTTACCAAAAAAATAAGTTTTATATTAAGAATAAACAAGCCCAGCCCAGATATGAAAAGGAACTGAAAAGTAATGTATCACATTACTTTCCATAAAAAGTACCTAACGTAATTAGTAACTTTTTTAGGGAGTAACGCAATATTGTAATGCATTACTTTTAAAAGTAACTTTCCCCAGCACTGCTCACGCATCACCTGACCTGTCACTCACCCAGAGAGGCCAATCCCTGCACGCCGCAGCTGGCCCCGCCCACCCCCACACGACACAGGTTCGGCCAGCATCGGCCAATCGTCTGCAAGCAGCGGTTACTGAAGCGACTGGGCTGCAGGCTGCAGGAAACCAAGGCGGGAAATCAGTGGTCATGTGATCAGCGGTGACAGATTTAAAGACACAGATCCTCACCACGGCTGTAGAGGAGCGATGTGCAGCGTTGTGATGTTCCTGCATCCCGCTCCCAGAGCCCAGATCACCTCCTGTCCCGCCGGATCTGACGCGCTCCTGAACACATCACAATCAGCTGTGTGAAGCTTACCATTGATAACTATCTACAGGTGCCTCTAAAAAAATGTATATCATGAAAAAGTTATTTATCTTTTGTAATTTAATTCAAAAAAGCCAACGTATATTGTAGAATCATTGCATACTGCAATCAAACTTAAATATTTCAAGAGTTTTTTGTTTTAATTCTGATGGTTATGACTTACAGCTTAGGAAAAAAATAAAAAAGCAGGTTTAGTTATGCACTCAATACTTGGTTGGGGTTCCTTTCGCACAAATGACTGCTTCCATGCGGCGTGGCATGGAGGTGATCAGTCTGTGGCACTGCTGAGGCATTGTTGAAGCCCAAGTAGCTTTGATAGCGGCCTTCAGCTTCTCTTCTGTATTGTTTTTCAGATGTTACTTCTCTTCCTCTTCACAATACCCCATAGATTCTCTGTGAGGTTCAGGTCAGGGATGTTTGCAGGCCAATCAAAGCACAGTAATATCATGATCATCTGAAAGTGGTTTTGGCTTTGTTGGCAACTGCTAAAGTCCTGCTGCAAAATGAAATCAGCATCTCCATAAAGCTTGTCAGCAGATGGAAGCACAAAGGGCTCCAAAATCTCCTGGTTGATGTCTGCATTGACTTTGGACTTGATAAAACACAATGGAGCAACAGTAGGCAGACATCACAGCTCCCAAATCACCTCTGACTTCAGAAACTTCACACTGGACTTTGGATTCTGTGCCTGTCCAGTCTTCCTCCAGACCTTGATTTCCAAATGAAATGCTAAATTACTTTCATCTGAAAAGAGGACTGTGTGGACCACTGATCAACAGTCCAGTTATTTTCCTCCTTACCCCAGGTGAGATGCTTCTGACGTTACTCTCTGGTTCAGGAGGGTCTTGGATGCATGAATGTGACAGCTCTAGCTCTTTCCCTGAAGACGTCTGAGTGTGGTGACTGTCCACTCCTTGTGAAGCTCTCCCAAGTTCTTGAATCTGCTTTTCCTGACAATCTTCCCAAGGCTGTGGTCATCCCTGTTGCTTGTGCACCTTTTCCTACCACACTTTTTCCTTCCAGTCAACTTTCTATGAATATGATTTGATACAGCACTCTGTGAACAGCCAGCCCTTTCAGCAATGATCTTCTGTGGCTCCTCGTTGGTGTTTCAGTAGTTTTTCTCATAATTGTGGATGCATGTTCTAAACTAGCCCAAAAGGTACCCAGTGTTGAGACTCAAAATGAATCAAACTAATCAAGCTCAAAATGGAATATTTTTGAGATACTGATTTTTTTATTTTCCTAAGCTATAAGTCGTAACCATAAGAGTTAATACAAAAAAAAACCTCTTGAAATATTTCAGTTTGTTCTAATTCTAATATTTTGAGATGCTCATCTATCTATCTATCTATCTATCTATCTATCTATCTATCTATCTATCTATCTATCTATCTATCTATCTATCTATCTATCTATCTATCTATCTATCAATCTGACTACTTCTATCTATCTATCTATCTATCTATCTATCTA
>NC_068385.1:26431925-26451280 GCF_023724105.1 Carassius gibelio | reverse complement strand
CTCTATCGAGACTCAGTTGACACCAAGGTCTCCTCAGCAGGGGTAGAGGTCAGAACAGGAAGGAAGTGGTGCGCCCAAGCAGGGGGCCTGGACAAGGTGGAAGAAAACAGCTGGCAGCAAGATCACTTGGGCAGAAATCTGAAAGGCGGAACCACACCATTTTAAGTTCTTGGTCCAGTCAGTATGATGTCCTCCGTAGTCCTGCCAACCTGTTCACCTGGGGTCTGGTGGATTCACCTGCTTGCCAACTCTGCCAGAAAAGCGGATCATTAGAGCATATCCTCAGCTACTGCTAAAAAGCCTTAGGAGATGGTCGTTATCGTTGGCGCCATGACCAGCTCCTGAAGGAAGTAGCAGACGCCATCTGCACTGGCATTAACATCAGCAAACAGCAAGAGACTGGCACCTCCTTGTGGACCTAGGGAGTCAAAGTTCCCAGACACCATTGCAGTCACATCACTCTGACCAGACATGGTCTTGATGTCCCTGGCGAGTAAATAGGTGGTGTAACTTGAACTTCCCATGGGAAGACAGGTTGGAGGAAGCCCAGGAAAGAAAGAGGGCCAAGTACTCTGATCTGGTAGCAGAATGTTGGAGGAATGTGTGGAAGGCCCACTTTAAAAGTGTTAAAGTGGGCTGTAGGGGATTCGCAGGCCAAATTTCTACATAGGGTCCTGGTACTCTTAGAGATTTGCAGACTGCATAGGAAAAAAGCCATCAAGAACATCCTGAGAGCTGCTGAGAAGGCTACACGGTGGCTCTGGTTGAGGAGAGGGGACGTGTGGCATAGGGCGGTACCTGGGCATAAGTCAAGTCAAATCACCTTTATTTATATAGCGCTTTAAAAAAAATACATTGCATCAAAGCAACTGAATAACATTCATTAGGAAAACTGTGTCATTAATGCAAAAGTTAAAGGCAGTTCATCATTGAATTCAGTGATGCCATCTCTGTTCAGTTTAAATAATGTCTGTGCATTCTTATGCAATCAAATCAACGACATCGCTGTAGATGAAGTGACCCCAACTAAGAAAGCCAGAGGCGACAGCCCCAAGGAATCAAAACCAAAACAAGTCAGGGCCTGATCACCCACGGTTGGGTCGCCCGGGTGAGGGTGTCTGATGTAAGACCCGAAACACCCTATGACCCCGGGAGAATCACTGACAATGTGTCCAGGTTGCACTGCAAGGTGTATTTAAGTACCCAGTTATTTACTTTTATATTTTATTAAAGGTCTATTTTAACTAGGGCCGGGACTCGATTAAAAAAATTAATCTAATTAATTAGAGGCTTTGTAATTAATTAATCGAAATTAATCACATTTAAATATTTGACCTGAGAACAGTGAGAAGTATATTTTTTCACATGGATTTATAGTATACCATTGAATAATGACTGAATACATAAGCTTAAGCAACAAAATATGGTTTATTTTTGTTCAACCAAGTCTAGCAGACCAGTGCAATTTTTGCCATTAAGTGTAGCAATAGCATATTTAGAAACAATTTAGAAATAGTACATTTCAGAAATTCAGGTAGCTTATAGGTGCTGGAACCTTCTGTAAAGTGTTTTTTAAGTATAACACAATACTGTCAATTACATTCAGAACATTGGAAACCCTGACTATTAGAAAACATCTCTCTGTTGCTTCAGAGGCCATAACATACTAAGTCCAACTCTCAATAACCTTGGCCAAAACAATAAAGACTTCAACATAAACTGCCAGTTGCACCAACAAAATAATACATAGTTCAACATAAAGTGTAAAGTCCACGCTAGCTGCTATATGTTTTGCGTTGAGGTGATACTTGAGGCTCGATGTGCTGCAGTGATATGCGAACGTTAGTTGGTGCTTCAGTATAATCGGTCCGCCAAAACTCATCCAGTGAGAAACGTTCCGCGGTGCAAAAATGCGGGATTTTTTTTTTCTGTAACTAATTAATCTTAATTAACGCGTTATTTTTTGTGTAATTAATTAATCTCAATTAACGCGTTAAAGTCCAGGCCCTAATTTTAACCCCTATAGTATGTGGTTTTTTTTTGTTTGTTTGTTTTTTCTACTTCCATTATAATTTGGAAAGGGAACACAGTGGAATCACCAGTGTCCCTCTCATAGGACACTGCACTCATTCACAAAAGTATTATTTTTTGTTGATTTTTTTTGCATTTGCTTTAAAGCCCTACTGGTTATTTAAATATTTTATTTGTGTGCTGTTCTGACATGTGTTTTTATTTTTTTTCTGAGCACACTAAAAGCACAGGCACAAAAACAAAGAACCCTTCAAACTGTGCCTGATTACTGAACCAAGTTATGTTTTGTATTAAAACGTTTAAAAAACACAAGGTTTATGTATAGCCTCAGTTGGTTTTGTCTAACATGAAAGTCAACAACTGAAATTAACAGATGCATGTCTGTATATTAGATGCATTCAGGTTTTAAAGGGACAGTACTGAACATGCTGCCACTGTAATTAAAGGGATAGTTCACCCTGAAATTTAATTTCTGTCATTTTTTAATCACTCAAATGTTGTCCCAAACCTACAGTATATTAATTTCTTTCTTGTGCTGCACACAAAAGAAGATATTTTGATGAATCTGGATAACCAAACAGTTGCTGGTTCACATTAACTTTGATAGTAGGGGGAAAAAAATACTATGGAAGTCACTGTGAACCAGCAATTGTTTGGTTTTCCACCAGTTTATGTTTAGCAGAAGAAGGAAACTCATTCAGGTTTAAAACTATTTTTGAGTGAGTACATGAAGGTATAAAAAACAAAACACTAACCTATTTTTATTTTGGGGTGAATTATTCCTTTAATGTTAAAGGGTTAGTTCGCCCAAATAGCAAAATTATGTCATCAATAACTGACCCTCATGTTGTTCCAAACCCGTAAGACCTCTGTTTATCATTGGAACACAGTTTAAGATATTTTAGATTTAGTCCATGTGACATCAGAGGGTCAGTTAGAATTTTTTGAAGCATCGAAAATACATTTTGATCCATAAATAGCAAAAACTATTCAGCATTGTCTTATCTTCCGTGTCTGCTGTGAAAGAGAGTTCAAAACAAAGCAGTATGTGATATCCGGTTTGCGAACGAATCATTCGATGTAACTGGATCTTTTTTAACCAGTTCACCAAATCGAACTGAATTGTTTTAAACGGTTCACGTCTCCAATAAGCATTAATCCACAAATGACTTTAAGCTGTTTACTTTTTTAATGTGGCTGACACACCCTCTGAGTTCAAACAAACCAATATCCCGGAGTAATTCATGTACTCAAACAGTACACTGACTGAACTGCTGTGAAGAGAGAACTGAAGATGAACACCGAGCCGAGCCAGATAACAAACAATAGACTGTACTTCTTTCGGACAGTTCGATTTAATAAACCAGTTGAAGAAAACGGTGCACCGGTTCTTTTGCGCTCGACGTAATGGCGTCATTGCCGATGATTGCCCTTGACTCAAGCCTTCGGTTAACCTGCGCTCAGAACACTAGCACAAAATCAGATCAGAATCAATCACCAAAAGAATCAGTTCGGTTCAGAAGCTCTGTGTGTCAGTCTGCTTCACACTGAATCTCACAAAGGACTACTTTGATGATGTTTTTCTTACTTTTCTGGACATGGACAGTATGCCTTTCACACAGCTTCAATGGAGGGACTGAGAGCTCTCAGACTTAATTTTAAAATATCTTAAACTGTGTTCCAAAGATAAACGGAGGTCTTACGGGTTTGGAACAATGTGAGGGTAAGTTATTAATGTTACTTAGTTAACCCCTTTGGAAAGTAACTTTTTACGTTACTCATTACTTTTATGTTACTTTTATGTTGCTTGACTTTAGGCAGAAGTATCTGTTCCTAAATGTGTAGGCCTAGATAAAGTTATACTATGGAGGACATAACAGGTATTTATTTTGTGCTCTTTATTGTAAAAAAAAAAAAATAAATAGTATCAATAAGCTCCTTAGGAACAACATAGTAACCTCAAAATGGGACATATAAAACATGCATGGCTCATCTAAATCCAACAGAAAAAGAATAACTTTAAAATGGCTTGTGTAAATAAAATAAAATGGCATAATACAGCTTAGAGGCAAATACATTTTAGCCAAAATAAAATCAAGCACAACTTAAAGCATGACTAGCCTCAGAATTAAAAGGCTACAGTTGTCAGGACTAGGGTATGATCAGTCATTTTTTTCTTCCTTTTTTTACTGTTTATTTTTTTTTCCGTTTCTGCTCAGTTTTCTACCCTTATATTCGCTTTGTTTCCATTTTTCTCTCTCTTTGATTTTTTATCTATTTTCTCTGTTTTTTCTTCCCTTCGCTCTAGCGCCAGCTGATCTCGCCCCCTCCTCTCCTGGCACTCACAGAGGCTGAGCGCATTACCTGTCCGCTGTGCAGTTGGAAGTTAAGACTGAGCCTTTTATCCCGATTTGGGTTTTTGTTTTTTGGACGTAAGGCCTTCGCCTTCCTTCTGTTAATAAAGTTACCATTTTCGCTCTTGGGTCCTTATCTGTCCTGACACCACACACTGACCAGGAATGTCGGGAGGACCTCAAAATCCTAGTCTGTAAATCTCCGTCTGCCCCTTTGGTATTGGGTCATCCTTGGCTCGTTCGTCACGGGCCGAACATTAACTTGGCAGACAATTTAGCTTTGTCATGGAGTCAATATTGCCATATACATTGCCTTCTGTCTGCTCTCTCCCCGGTCTCTGTTTCTGTTTCCCTACAGGAGGAGGAGGCGGATCTTTCTCGAGTTCCTGCTTGGTTACCATGGTCTGCAGGCAGTCTTCAGCAGGTCCCGGGCTGTATCTCTTCCTCCCCACCGACCGTATGATTGTGCCATCAATCTCCTCCCTGGTGCTTCTCCGCGTTGCGGATGACTGTACTCTCTCCGCGCCCGAGCGCGAAGTGATGGAGAAGTATTTCAGTGATTCTCTGGCAGCCGATATTTTTTGTCCCTCTTCTTCTCTAGCCGGAGCGGGTTCTTTTTCGTGGAGAAGAAGGATGGCTCTCTGCGCCCTCTGCATAGATTAACGAGGGTTGAATGAAATCACAGTTAAGAACCGGTACCCTCTGCTGTTGATGTCTTCGGCCTTCGATGTCTTGCAGGGGGCCGAGTTCTTTACGAAATTGGATCTTCACAATGCTTACCATCTAGTGCGGATCAGGGAGGGGGATGAATGGAAGACCGCGTTTAACAAGCCTCGTGGGCACTTTGAATATCGGGTTCTTCCCTTCGGCTTATCCAACGCCCCAGCTGTCTTTCAAGCGCTTGTCAACGACATGTTGAGGGACATGATCGACAGATTCGTTTTCATTTATCTGGATGACATCTTAATTTTCTCTTCTTATTTTCAGGATCATGTCCAGCACGTCCGACAGTTGCTTCAGCAGCTGTAAGAGAATAAGCTGTTTGTTAAGGCGGAGAAGTGCGAGTTCCACTTTCAATCAGTTTCGTTCTTGGGACACATCATCTCGGTGGGGGGGATTCACATGGACCCTGCGAAGGTGAGGTCCGTCTCCAAATGGCCGGCACCTGATTCCCGCAAGGCGTTACAGCGGTTCCTGGGATTCACCAATTTTTGTAGGCATACAATCAGAAACTTCAGGCAGGTGGCGGCCCCCCTGACCACACTAACCTCCACCAAAGTCAACTTCTGTTGGTCAGTGGATGCCCAGGCGGCGTTCAATGAATTAAAACGTAGATTCACCTCAGCCCCCATCCTGGTGACTCCAGATACTTCCCGGCAGTTCTTGGTGGAGGTGGATGCGTCAGAGGTCGGTGTTCTCCGAGGTGTCCTCTTTAGATAACAAACTGCATCCTTGTGCTTTTTTTCACACCGTTTGTCTCCCGCAGAGCGAAACTATGTCATCGGTGATCGCGAGTTGTTGGTGGTTCAACTGGCTTTGGGGTAGTGGCATCAATGGCTGGAGGGAGCGGCCATTCCATTTCTGGTGTGGACTGACCACAAAAACCTGGAGTACATTCGGTCTGCACGCCGGCTTAATGCCAGACAGGTTCGGTGGGCGCACTTCTTTGGGCGCTTCAACTTCATCCAAGAACGTTAATCTCTTCTCCAGGCGATGTGCCCCCCGACACTATAATACCTCCGGGGTGCGTGCTGGGGGCGCTTACCTGGGGAATCGAGAAGCTCGTCAGACGAGCGCAGGAGGGAGTCGGAGTGCCCGGTGTGTGTCCCACGGGTCTGCTCTTCGTGCCCAAGTCAGTTCGCTCCGCCATTCTCCAGTGGGGTCACTCCTCCAAAATCATGTGCCATCCAGGAGTGAGAAGGTCGCTGGCTGCCATCCGCCAGCGGTTTTGGTGGCCTGCAATGGCGGAGGACGTACGCTGGTTCGTGGGGGCGTGTCCGGTCTGTGCTCAAAATAAATCTTCTAATTCTCCTCCCGCTGGTCTGTTAATGCCGCTTCCCATCCCGCCCCTGGTCCCATATTGCCCTGGATTTTGTGGTTGGACTCCCTCTATCCAGAGGCAATACTGTGATTCTGTGTGGAAAAGCGGTCCACTTCATTCCCCTTCCTAAACTCCCCTCGGCTAAAGAAACGGCCCGGTTGGTCATTGACCACGTCTTCAGAATTCACTGCCTTCTGGAGGACATGGTTTCTAACAGAGGCCCCAGTTCGTTTCGCATTTTTGGAAGGATTTCTGTCGACAGATTGGAGCCACCGCGAGTCTGTCGTAAGGCTTTCATCCACAGACGAATGGCCAGACCGAGCGTGCCCACCAGGATCTCGGTCGGATGCTTCGCTGCCTGGCATCCCATAACCCCTCCTCCTGGAGTGATCAACTCACGTGGGCAGAATATGCTCACAACTCGTTACCAGTGTTGTCTACAGGTATGTCCCCGTTCATGTGTAGTCTGGGTTATCAGCCTCCTATGTTTGCTTCCCAGGGCTCCGAGGCAGCTCTCCCCTCAGTTCAGGCTTTTGTTCAGTGCTGTCGCCACACCTGGAAGAGCGCCAGGGAGGTGCTTATCCAAGCTAGGGGACGCGTTAAGACTGCCGCAGACCGTATGGCTCCCCACCAAGGATTTGCCAATGAGGGTCCCATTGCAAAAGTTGGCACGTAAATTTGTTGGACCATACCGTATTTCCAAGGTCTGTCTTCGGTTGCCCAATTCTCTTTGTCGTGTGCACCCATTCTTCCATGTATCCAAAGTTAAACCTGTATTGCGTTCTTTTTTTTTCATTTTTTCTCTCTCTTTGATTTTTTTTTTATCTATTTTTTGTGGTTTTTCTTCCCTTCGCTCTAGCGCCAGCTGATCTCGCTCAGCAATCTACAGTAGGCTGGGGCTTGTCTGGCGCACCTGTTCTCTCTATCTCATTACTCACCCTATTTATTGTGCTTGTTTTCACTCCTCCTTGTCAGTGTGTTCTGTGATGTTTGGGCGTTTTGGCTTCGTTTCTGTCCTGTTCCTCCATTCTGGTCAGTAAGCTCGTTGGTTTGTCTGCCCAGTTGGTGTAATGTGTGCTTTGCCCTCAGAGGATTTCGGACTGCTCTTCTGGTTCTCGACCTGGACTGTTTTTGACCTTGTTGCTGCCCGCCGTTCTCAGCCCTGTCTGCACCTCGCTTGACCCCCCTGTCTGTTCGACCACTCTCCTGCCTACCGTTTTGGATTAGTTGCCCCTCCTCTCCTGGCGCTCACGGAGGCTGAGTGCATTATCTGCCCGCTGTGCAGTTGGAAGTTAAGACTGAGCCTTTTTTCCCGAGTTGGGTTTTTGTTTTTTGGAGGTTAGGCCTTCGCCTTCCTTCTGTTAACAAAGTTTTTTTAAATAAAGCCCATTGCATCTTCCTCCTCATCAAAAGAAAAAAAAGTATTTCTCATTGGCGCTGCTGTGTGTGGCAACGTCTCTGCTTTTATTCTCAGCCGGCTCTGCCTCATGGGGTAGAGTGCGACACTCCACAATTTTGAAGTAGTAGGAATACCTCCATCCCTCAAAAGTTAGCCTTGGCTGCTTCTCAGACTGCTACCAGCCTCTGTCACGTACCGCATGGAACTTGTGACTATTGCACGTGGGAAAAGTAACGTTGCGCCGAATTGAAAGATGAACTACATTTCGTTACCAAATTTTCAGAAGTAGTGCGTTACACTACCTGAAAAAGTAGTTGCGTTACACACAGCACTGATTGTGTCTATGCTTTGTCATAATAAATGTAGCTATAATGCGTAATAAATATAGGATACTGGGCAAACAATCAAACAAATAAATAAATGAATTTTGAGCAGTGAGTGTATTCTAACTTACTGTATAAGCCATTAGCCATTGCTTGTAAAACATGTTGTAAACAATGATAGTTTTTGTACCTTTTCTTCTGAGAATGTACTGTAATAATTCATTACATTTGGTTGTGTTTTAGAAATCACAGTTCTGTAGCATCAGTAGAACTATAGCAATCTACAAATGCACCAAATAATTTTTTTATATTTTTTAAACAGGTTTATTATTTATTCATTTACATTTTGGTGCAGTTTTCACCTGAAAGGTGTAGACTACTTTTAAAAATACAAAATGATCCCATTTGTTACTAACCTACTCCGAGTTCATCTTTTTAAACCAGATTTAATGCATTACAGTTGTATACTTTCAATCCAAGTGACCATTGTTTATAGACATAAGATGTTGGTATGATGGTATGTTGCTGAATTAAAGAAAAACACTACAGTTGGTCCATCAGAAAATAAGTTTGTAATATTATCTGTCCAGTCTGTCATCAGTAATAAGTGTCACAGCTAGCTTTGTATTGTAAATTTAAGAAGACACAATAAACAGAACTAAGAAGATATACAGAATTTTTACTAAAACTGAAGAAAAGAACACAACAAACATGGCCATGGCAGGGAAAGTGAGCGGCTTGCAGTCTGTGCCTATACTATATGCTATACCGATGCATAATTTTCAGCTTTTTGGTAGAATAATATTTTTGTGTTCTATCATTATTCAAATAAACCAATAAATAAAATAAATGAAAATCCTTCTCTGTGCATTCATTTCTGTTTCACCCTCAACAGTGGATCTCTATACCTCTTCATTTGTCACTCGTTTTCCCTTTCCCTCCGGTCGAATTCTGCTTTAATAACCCAAGCCCTCATTTGTCATTGTATTGATGGCTCTGGCAAGCATCAGCCATTAAACAGGGACTAATGTTCATGCTCAGTGTCTCCACTTGTTGCCAGAGGGGTCACACGGAGGTCACTTTGTCCATTTTAGACCATCTAAAAGGTTCTTCTTATATGGTATCTGTGAAGCAGACATAATCAATACATAAAACAGCACTGAATATTAGCTACCAGTCTTTGCTGGTAGGCAAGTATCAGAGTTAGTATGTATGTTAGTAACACCTAAATCCCATTGTCACAACACTCAAGAGGCAGAGAAAGAAGATGAACTCGACTGTGGGATTTATGCAGGACCTTATTCTCTCTGAAGGGAGAAGAAAAGAGAAGAGTGAAATGGCTGCTGCTGGGGTCTCTATGCCACAAAATAAATGCCACTGGCAAGACTTACTGAGCTAATTCATAATACAAAACAGAGAAATACCATCATTATTAGGAAGACATTGTATATTTGTGTGCATTTGACCCATTGACAGAAAGAGCAGGAAATAGGAGACTGTTTATTTCCAAAGAGCGGATGACAAGAGTTGGGTTCTCTGAAGATGTGTGAAGAACAAGAGTATTGTCCACTCAGGTTCATACTGGTATCATGAGGGAAAAAAGGCTTTACTCTGTGTATCCGGATTCAGTTCAGATACCCAAATACTTCATTCAATTAAAATAGATTTAAATATGAAAACAGCAAATGGCTAGCTTTGTAAATGAGTTTTCAGATGATCTATAAGTTGCCTTAATTAAAAAATAAATAAATAAATAAATAAAGATTACACTCTACCCTAGTGAAAAAAAAAAACTATGTATATACTAAAATGAATTTGAAATACAACTATTTTATTGTATACTACAAATACATTTACATTCTGTATTTATGGACACTGCAGTTGTACTTTTGATATACTAAACTGGAACAACTAATTTAAATTTTTAAAGCACGTTAATTGTGCTGTGTGTTTGATTGTGCTAAAGTGGAACTATTGCAAGTATACATCAGGTACACTCTAAAGGTAGCACTTTATTTCACAGTCCTGTGCCTCATGTACATACTATGTACTTATTATAGTAATTACAATAACTATGTAATAACTAGGTACTAACCCTGAACCTACCCCTAAACCTACCCCATGTAGTTACCTTGTATTGCCAGAACTTTCTTGATAAATACACTGTAAGTACACTATAAGTACATGTAAGTACGCATACTGTAAAATAAAGTGCAACCACTCTAAATATATTGCATTTAAAGACTGCTAATATTCAAAGATCATACAGTTCTCATCAACAGTTACATTAAATCACATTTTATGCTTAATATTATGACATCTGTGTTGTGCACAAGTACTACTCCAAATAAAGTTTAATTGTTATTTTTAAGTAAGGCTCAAGTGATGTCAGTACATATGTTAAATGATTTGAAGTATGCTTAGTATAAACCTAATGCATTTTAAATATATTAGGATACCCAAGTAAAAGAATGAAATACTCCTTTAATAAAACTGTGATTCTGTTGGTCAGAGGAGAACTGGCCCCCCGACTGAGCCTGGTTTCTGCCAAGGTTTTTTTTTTTTCTCCATTCTGTCACCGATGGGAGTTTCGGTTCCTTGCCGCTGTCGCCTCTGGCTTGCTTAGTTGGTGTCACTTCATCTACATCGATATCGTTGACTTGATTGCAAATAAATGCACTGACACTATTTAACTGAACAGAGATGACATCACTGAATTCTGAAAGCTTCTTCTCAATTCACATTAGATTTGTTAAACATGTTTGTTTTCTTTTGAATACAAAACATTTTGGTTTACGGATGAACACAAAATGAAAGGATGGTGCTGAACATGAGATACAATTTATTACAATCACCTTTACTGTACATTCAACTCAACATTTGGGTTAAACACATAATAATAATAATAAAAAAAGACAATCCACAATCCAAGGGCAAAAATGAGATTGAATTCAATTTATAATAACCTCTTGAACTCATTATCGGTATTAGTGTGTTATAATCAAAGACTAACATAAAGTAATATCTACAGTATTTGTTTTTTTCTTTTTTGCACAAATGTAATCTAAAAAATGCAGACAAACATATCTATCTATCTATCTATCTATCTATACACTTCTATGGTTAAAGAAAAAGAAAAAAAATCCTACATATGCATGCACCTTTACATCTTAACATAGAAAAGAGCTTGAAATGGCCATCTAAAGTTCTGTGTATACACACACACACACACACACACACACACACATACACACGGAGAAATGAATTAAAAAAAAAAAAAAAAAAAAAAAGGTGTGATAAAGTACTCCATTAATTTTCATAACATCTGTTATCTTAAACATGACATTTTACTGCCACAAATGTCTCATTAAGTCACTGATAATGTCTCAGTAAGGTTCAAAAGAATGAATGAGTGAATTTTAAAATGCAGAGGTAGCAGCTGTCATCATCATCCTCATCATCAACTGGTAAGCAAACTTAACACCCCCAGACTATCTAGTTTGTCCCTGACTATGTTAGCCCATCCTTTATTAGCAAGTGGGTTTCTAGGGGACGGATGCATGATACCCTCCACTCTCACAGTGATGCCTGCTTCTGCCAGAGCCCGTCGAGCGCGCTGCTCGGCTAGCTTGCCCACTCCGATCACCAGGGACACTCCCAGTGCAGTGACCACCTGACAAAGAGCACTGTCACAGCAGGACAAAAGGGCATCTCGCTCCGCAGCCGGGAGCTCAGGCGGAGTTAGGTTCTTGCCAGACTCACTCATGAAGATGAGAGGACACAAGTTGTGCACAAAACAGTGGCGGAAGAAGTTGTGAGTTTCACCGCAGAGCTCTTGGAAAAAGCCCCAGAAACGGGCTCCACTCACTTCACTCTGAGTGCAGTCGAGGCCTGTGATCCGTCGCTTAGGATGTTCCTCTGCTGGACGGCCGACCGCTCCAGTGATTTTCAGCCAACCGCGAACCGCCTTCACCTCGCCAAACGGTACCTTGATAATGAGGAAGTAAGAGATGTAGTGGATTTTTTTTTTTGCTTTTTTAAAATGTTCTTCTACATTTCCATCACTTTATTTAAACTGTGAGAAATTATGAAATCTCATATGAACCGTGCCAAGTATCTTGACAACAGTGACAACTGGGTCATTCTTCAGTAGGGGTGGCAAATGAGAGGCAGAATTTGTAAAAAAAAAAAAAAAAAAAACCTTGTTTGCTTTTTTCTAATAAAATATATTGCTATGCATTTCAAATTAGTTTAATATGATATATCAATTAAAATGAAAAATGAATATGAATATATCAAAAATGAAATCTTAGGAACATTTTGATTTTTAAATAATGTCAACCAATCACTGGTGACACAACCACTTATGTCTATTTCATTTTGAAGTAACACCACAGACTTTATATCACAGGTTACTATAGGCTCTGTGGTGTTACCAGAAAAGACAGTAACACCACAGACAAATCAGCCTAAATCCAGACTTTTCTAAAATGGAGGCTGCCATCATGATGGTTTCAAGATCAGGAGACATTTTGGAAATATTAATAAGTATGTATTTATCAAGATTTTGATTAAAATATGTAAAAATCTGCAAGTTATTAACATAACACCACAGGCACTAATCAAGTGTGACACATGATATTGTCAGACATTTAGCTAACTTTAAGAAAATTAATGAGAAACAATGTACTCCCCATGCACCCCTCAGATCAACCAGCACCTGCAGTGACCTTTACACACAGGAAGTAGTCTAAATAGATTTCCTCCTTTGCTTAAAAGGGCAAAATCCATTGTGTTAACACCACAGACATGAATTTGTGGGACACAACTTTTTTCCTAAATATAACAAAATATGTATTTTTTTAACAATTTAATAAAATTGTACGTTAAATTAAATCTATATACACATTATAGCCACTTTATCTGTGTTAAAAATGTTACATTGTTGCAATTACATTCCATGATACTGCTCTAAGGTATGGCAGGAACATATTTTGTTAAAAAAAGGCAATCTCCCAAACTCAATTAAATATGTATGTTAAAACTAAAAGTTAACTATTAATAGTCCACAAATTGTGTTAACCCTATAGAATATAAACATGTAAACATTTTTCTAATTGATTGGTATTTAAAGTTTATTTCAACAGTAGTAAAGTAGAGGGACACCACTTGCCACCGCAATTGAAGAATGACCCAACTACAGAAACTGATCATTTTTGGTAGAACTCACAAATGCGGATGTTGCTAGTAATAAGTGACTTGTGTGCTTTTTTTATATTCTTTTATACAATCAACAATCCAGATGCTAGGACTTTCTTCTCAGATGTTGCCGTAGACTGCAACTTACCAAAATCACGAATCAGGAGGAGCGACTTTAAACATTTTCAACAGGGCAAACGTGGCAACATTTGGTTTAAGATAGAAGAATCAAGCTTGAGATTCAAACCCAGACTACTTAATTAAATAAGCCATGATTTAAAATAAAAACTAGTATGCTTACATTGTGACATTTCAACAAAATTAGATGAACAAGCTCCTCTCAAACCCTTTTAAGCGTGCCAATAACTGGGCATATACAGTGGTCATCAAATCATCAAATATCATTACATTTCTAAATATTAATTTTGCCATTAATTGTAATAATCCAGTGCATTTTTGTCTGACAACAGCCAGTGCTCCACACAGAGATGTGATCTGATCATCATCAGTCTGTCTGGAATGACGTGAAGGAACAGAACAAACTGAGACAGACTCAATCCAGAAGAACTGTGGAGAAGTCTCCAAGATGCAAAGCTCCTTGAGAAACTCTGCGCAAGTGCACCAAGGGCAAAAGTTGCTTTAGACAGAAAGCATGGTCACACCAAATATTGATTTGAAAATAAATTTGTGACATTATTTTTGACAACAATCTCATTTTACAGAATTTTTACACAAGGGCCTAAAATTTGAACAGTACTGCAGTTTGCAGGTTTCTTAAAGCATCTTGGAGACATCGCCACAGTTCTTCTCGATTTAGTCTGTCTCAGTTTGTTCTGTTTCTTTTTATGTTCTTTTGTTTTTCAGCAAACACTTAAAGGTATAGCTTATCTAAAATGAAAAAAAAAATTATGTCATCATTTACGCACATAATTGTAAAAAAGAATTCTGTGGAGCACAAAAAAATTATTTTGAAGGTAAATGTAAGAATTAAAAATAACTTTTTTTAAAGTGAAAACGTGAAGGTAAAAGTGCATTTATGCTGCGGCGCCCGGGGAGCAGTTGGTGGTTCGGTAACTTGCTCAAGGGCACCTCAGTCGTGATATTGAGGGTGAAGAGAGCGCTGTACATTCACTCCCCCCACCTACAATTCCTACCGGCCGAGACTCGAACCCACAACTTTTGGATTATGAGTCCGAATCTCTTAATATTAGGACACAACTTTTAAGGTTGAGAAAAGAAAAATGAAAGAACACCATGTCAATATGTTCTCAAAATGTAAATGTCTAAGGAGCACACAATGAGTTAAGCAAGTCTTAAACATCTAAAAATGCAACTTTCTACAGATTTCCACAGCATTTTTTTATCAGTTCACAAAAAAAAAAAAAAACTTTTGTACCCAAACACTAGAAAATTGAAATAGCGTGTACTGTAACTTCTGATCACACTGAAGTGTTTTGGTCATGTTATCCAGCTCAGAGGTTAATTTAAGGTACATTTACTTTAAACTGTTTTTTGAGTAACTGAAGTGAATTTATGATTAAAACTAAAATAAATATCTGCCAATGGGCTCAAAAAATCTACTTAATTTAAAAGTAAATAAAGTTTTCATACACCACTGATAGATATTTGTACTTGTTTTAAGCATAAACACACTTACATTTATTAAAGCAAACAAGACTTTATATCTTAATTTTGCATCTGAACCACACCGAACAAAAATGATAAACAACACTTTTGTTTTTGCCCCCATTTTTCATGAGCTGAACTCAAAGATCTAAGACTTTTTCTATGTTCACAAAAGGCCTATTTCTCTCAAATATTGTTTACAAATCTGTCTAAATCTGTGTTAGTAAGCACTTCTCCTTTGCTGAGATAATCCATCCACCGCACAGGTGTGACATATCGAGATGCTGATTAGACAGCATGATTATTGCACAGGTGTGCCTTAGGCTGGCCACAATAAAAGGCCATTCTAAAATGTGCAGTTTTATCACACAGCACAATGCCACAGAAAAATTGGGGCAAAAACAGAAGTCTTGCATTGATAATTTTGTTCAGTAATTAAATAAAGAAGTTTCCATAATTTATTTCGGGAAAACAAGACAAAAACAAACAGGAAGATATTATTATGATTATGATGATTATTATTATTGTTGTTGTGCAAGCAACATTTAATGCTATGAATTTGTGGATTTAAGACATTCTAGTCAATTTCAAGACACTGTTAATGCCTTGATTTGTGGAAAGATCAACTGAAACCCTGTTCTTTACTGAATTTATTCTCACATAATATCATTACAACAAAAATAATACTGTGAAAACATAAAAAGAAAGAAAATCTTCTGACCCCTGTTTGTGCCATGCCAAAAGGTCCTGGGTTCATGCCTAGGAAGAGTATGCTCTGTCCTTCCTGACAGTATTTCTCCACATAACATCGATGTGTGTCCCAGGCGTACTCAAGCGGGTTGTACGTGTATCGCACTGGTTTCCCAAAGGACAGCGTCCGCAACCGTGCGTTCAGTTCCAGTTCAGCCCGCAGGAACCTTGAAGCAACTGTAGAGCCATTAAACAGTTGGTCAGCACCCAGGTCAGGAAGACCGGTGAGATCTTCTCCCAGTAAATGGTCTCTCTGAGACACATCTCCATCTTCCAACCTACAAAAAAAAGAGTTTCCATAAATCACTTAAAAAATGTAAACAACTTAGCAATTGCAAAAACAAACGTATTTGTTTTAATATAGTCATGTATGCTTGTTACAATTATTCTTTATTAGGTGGGAAATTATTTAAAGTACACCTTAAAAAATAAACCTTAAATGCAGTTTTATTATGAAAAAGGGAATGAGGCTGCACTGGAATGTGTTTGTACTACAGTTATTACACTACTTTAAAATATACACTACCAGTCGTAATTTTTGTAATGTTTTTAAAGAAGTTTCTTCTGCCAACCAAGCCTGCATTTATTTGGTTTTCTTGTTAGGCTATCACAAACATTTAAAATCAAAACTCACCCCTGACAGAAACAGTTTTGGATTTAAATCTTTATTACAAGCAATCTCACGGGTCTTAAAGAACTTTGTTTTTCTGCCTCCGTAAAAGTGCAGATATTATGTTGCCTTGTTTATTTGAAAGTGCACTTTTTCTTGTTTTAATCCTAGCCAGAAAGCCACGTGGGATTGCTTGTTATGTTTAAATGTGTTGCCGCTTGCTTGAGCAAGTTATACAAACCTAGAAGTCAATGCATGAAAAATACGTTGTTTATATTTCTTGAGTTTAAACTTATGTCTATGAAAGATTGTTACTGTACTGTGATAAGGGTATCACAATGCTGAAAAAGTTTTTTTTTTTTTTTTTGTGGCCTAAACAGCCGTGGATCAGTAGTGGACTGCAAACGTGTCCTGTGTGAAGCACTGAGACTGTGATGTTCTGCACCGCGCGCATAACACACACAGACGTCACGCGCTGCAGTACTGCTGCAGTATTACTGCTGTTCAAGTTCAGAATTTAAGCTCATTTTAACGGCGCGTTATGGGTTTACTGTGAGTAAATGATTGAAAAAATAAAAATAAAAACATCAAGGAATTTACTCTTGCATAAAAACGTCTTTCCTTGCCATTTTAACAGCTTCTCAATAACTCTTAGCAATACACGACTCACTACGTTCAGAGAAAATTCAACATAGTAAAGCCATTTTATCACCTGCGTTCGTAAGACTGTATTTTAAAATGTATTTGTGGTTTACCTCTGAACATCGGGGTGTGATTGCATTGTTCCAGAGGCGTTTCCGGCAACAGAAGCGCGACCAGACCGCGGTGCATACTGGGAGCTTCTTCTTCTGGGCTTTGATTATGGGTTGGCAAACAGCTTCATGGTGCATTACCGCCTGCAGTTGAATGGAGTGTGGAGCACCAATGCGAAAATAATAAAATAAAATAAAATAAAATAATGTAAATATGTAATTATCTTTGCTATTCATTATTTAGATTCCACACACATGGTATTAAATAAATCTGTAACCTCTTGTTTTAGCCAACAGATTAGCATTATTTGCTTTCAGTTTTGACTGTAATATTTGCGTTTCGCTGTTATTCTGGGCAGTCCAATAAATGTGTAATCCAGGATGCTCTATTATTTTCCATACATTTGCATTCACCTTATTCTCTGTAATCCTGTAATTATTCACATTTCCCTGCATCATATATAAATGCCTCCACTTTCTTCCCCCATTTAATAATTGCAGATTTATTAATACGCTTCTTGGCTTAGGAGGTCAATAAATCAATGTTAAAAGCCAAAACAATTCTCAACAGCAGCAACAAATCACTGCAAGCAGATTGAGAGGAAGGTTACTCACTCATTAACTCAACTGCTTTAAGAGGCGAAACAGAAAGACAGAGACAGAGAGACCGGGGCTTGCAGTGTGGCAGTGGAACTGAGCTGCAGTCCTCCAGTCTCCAATGAAGGTTTTCCTGCAACATGCACAACTCTAAGAATAAGACACAGACAAATGCCAAACAGATCAGGCTTATATTGTCAGAAAAAGTGAAACAAGTTCATATTCAAGAAGTGAAGCAACAGCCATGTTTACACATGGCAAGTGATGTAATCAATGCTATTTTTAACATCTTGCTCCATGAGCTATTTTGAGAGAGAGAAAAAAAAACTTCAATTTCTGTTGCATTTCATAATTAGCACTCTATTGCTTTTCAGAATAATTCATACTGAGCAAATGTCATATAATAACACAATTAATTTTATATTCAATTATTTTACACAAATTAATATTATTGCCTCTAATTCATTATACTCAACTAACTTTCACCTTCGTTCAAAGACATGTTATCAAATTATATTCTGTTGTGTTTCACAGTAGAAGGAAAGTCATACAGGTTTGGTTTGGTATTATACAAGAATGAGTAAATGTCACTCATTTTTCTCTATTACATAAATGACAACATGCAGACTTCAGATTTAAGTGTGTGCTCTTCATGTATAATGAATATAATGTAATAACTAGGGACTAACCCTGAACCTACCCCTAAACCTAACCCTACCCCATGTAGTTACCTTGTATTACCAGAACTTTCTTAGATAAATACACTGTAAGTACACTATAAGTACATGTTAGTACACGCACTGTAAAATAAAGTGCAACCCATTATTATATTATATTATATTATATTATATTATATTATATTATATTATATTATATTATATAGTTGACAGAATATTAGTTAAAATACGTTCGATATTCTGTCATGAATATTTATTACAAAATCATATCTGGATTTCATTATTCAAAAAATACTGATCTTCTGAATTTAGTTTTTCTTTTTTTTCTTTTTTTTTTTTGTCAATTACTAATAGTTTATAGTTATTTTACTCTATTGTAAAATGATATGTTATAAATGATATGAACCAATGATTTGTTTATGCTGCCTGCCAACAATGTATTGCCATTTCAGAAATCTCTGTCTCCTTATTGTTTGAAAGTGGAGAAAGTTTCAGAGATGGAACAGTTTTGACTCTCATTCTCTCTTATTATCAGCATTTCCTCATGAAAATTATTTTAAGAATTTCATGCTAACTGATCAGTGCTCGCTAATGTGTGCTTTCAATTTCCCTGTCTGCCTGAGTAATAGAGAAGGACAATGGGAGAGGAACAGTGGAGGGTGTAGAAAGTGTAGCATTCAACTCAACTTCCCGTTAGGGAAGAGGGATAGTGAACACACACACACACACACACACAACACACACACACACACAGACACACAGTCACACTTCTCTGTGCCTGACCTCCATCTGAACCTGCCTGAGGTCGGAGGGCGACAGCTTTGAGTGCTCCCTTGAGTGTGATAGGTGAAATGATAATTAGCAGATGGGGCAGAAGATTAACAGATGTGGAGGGGTGGAGCTCAACATGAAATTACCTGTAATTTAGGAGGATAAAGGAAGAGTGTTGTGTTTCTATGCTTTAACTTTCTATTTTGTGTGTGTGTGTGTGTGTGT
>NC_068385.1:26412250-26431425 GCF_023724105.1 Carassius gibelio | reverse complement strand
CACACCACATGGCCTTTAAAACTTCAATGAAATGGAATTACACTAAAAAATAAAGGTTTCCATTGGCATCAATGGTTCAATGAAAAACTTTTAACATCTATATAACTTTTTCATTCAACAAAGTGTGCTTTTGTAGTGGAAAAGGGTTCTTTAGAATATTAAAATGTTCTTCAGACAAAGAATTGTTCAATGAAAGATTCTTTGAGGAGCTAAAAAATGGTTCTTCTATGGCATTGCTGCAACAGCCATTTATTTTTAAGAGTGACTAATAACAAATCCTTTCTTCCTTTTAGTTCCATACAGAAAAAAGATATAGTGCAGGACTTGGTTCTATGCATCTGTATTTAATTGGATTTTCAGATGTGGATGATGCGCTCAAAATTGGGGCAGATGAGCGTGAGCTTGCAGGAGAGAATTTAAGCACACTAAATGATTGGAGAGTCACCAGAGAGAAGTCATTTCACTAGAACATCCAGTTATAGAATAAAAAGGTCAAACATTTGCACACGTTAAATGTCCACAATATGATCTATAACATGTATTTAGAAAACAGATATGTTGAATTAATTTCAAGTCGACTTCAAGATTTATTTTTACCACGGAATCTGGTAAATAGCTATAAATAACAAACACAATCCACTGAATTGGGTTTATAGTCTGAAAAATCATCCAATCACACTACGAACCATGCACATGCTCTTTCACATACCTGTAGAGACGCATTCGTTATGTAAGCTCGTCATGTCATTGAGCCGTTTCCCCTTCATCTCCTCGGGACCGGCGCAGAGGACGTCTGATACAGTGGCGTTCGTGCTCTTTAACCACATCATCAGCCACTTCGCTCGGCAGTCACACTCAAACACATTGCCCCTCAGGTCTCTGCAACAAAATATAGATGAAAACATCAATAAGCATTGATCTTATTATATACTGTACATTTCTGTAGGTTTAAAAAGACATTATCATCTCATATTCAATGCACTATACTATAATACAGTTATTGCTAAGTAAGCATTTACAGAAGCTCAGACTCACAGCTCTATCAGTGAGTCCAGATCAGTGAATAGATCTCTGGGCAAAGCTTTAATGTTGTTGTTTGCCAAAGACCTGGGAGGAATACAGCAACAGTTTAGAGAAAAGTGCAAATAATTGGCAGACGTATGTTCATTTAATATGATTAAAAGAAACGTACAGATGAGTCAAATCCCTAAGTCCTCTGAAAGAGTATTTTGATGTTGTTTCAATCTTGTTGTTTTCTATAAACCTGAAGAATTGAGAGAAAATGAAGAGTAGAATGTGAATAAAGATGTACCATCCAAGATGTAGATTAGTTTGTTTCTTCATCAGATTTGGAGAAATGCATAATTGTATCACTTGCTGAGCAATGGTTCCTCTAAAGTGAATGGGTGCCGTCAAAATGAGAGACCAAACAGCTGATAAAAACATCACAATACGCCACAAGTAATAGATGCCACTCCAGTCCATCAGTTAACGTCTTGTGAAGCAAAAACTGTTTTTGTAATACACAAATCCATTATTAAGGTGTTTTAACGTTAAACCGTTGCTTTTGGTAAATATGAGTCCATCCATAATCCATAATAACGATGACGTTTTGCTTGTAAATGGTTCTTGATCTCTATATTTCTCTCCTGATTCAGACAGGAGAAAGTAATATTATGAATAGAGGACTCATATTTTAGCCGGAAGTAAGACATTTGCAATGTCTTGATGGTTCTGTTACTTACAAACACGTAGCTTTTCACTTCAAAATATGTTAAATGATGGAATGGAGCGGTGTGGATTATTGTGATGTTTTTATCAGCTGTTTGGACAATCATTCTGACGGCACCCATTCACTGCAGAGCATCCACTGGTGAGCCAGTGATCACCAATGCAAATCTCTTTTTTCTCCAAATCTGTTCCTATGAAAAAACTAAAACATTTGCATCCTGGATGATCTGAGAGATTTTTGACTTATTTAAAAGACCTTAATTTAATTAACCAAAAGCACAACATTTGCCATTTATCTATGAAATTATACCTTTTTAAAAGAGTAAAGACTTACAGGTACTCCAGGTGCGGAAGGCCAGAAAATGCATCGTCCCGTATTGTAGTGAGAGCATTGGAGTTCAGCAACCTGTCAGAGTTTACATCCACAATCATTCAATCATCGTCAGTGTAATTATAACAATCAGACTGTGTTTACACTGCAGTGCAATACACATACAGTAGATAAAAAAGTGCCCTGTCACTGTCGATGAGTGCTAGGACAGGCACATATTTCTTATGTCAGTGTATTAAATTGCTGACATCCTGCAATACACCAATGACAGCAGGGAGAAGTCATCAGAGTCACTGTGTTCTCAGTGTCAAAAAGTGAAGAGGAGGAAAACCATCACTATCTGGAAGCAAAAGTTCCCTGACTTATTAAATAGCTAGAGGTGAGTGAAAGAGGCCTTTCTATTTGACATCTGTCACCTTCAACTGTTTAGCTGAGGTGTACACTGGATTCCAGAGCTAAATCACTAAGGAGAAAACGAAGTTTAATTAATTGTTCAATATGCCAAGTAAGATTCCTACTCAAGTGAACGCATTATTATACAGGCCAAAATATTCTCCAATCTAACATTAGACCGCTAATTGAATCTAGTCTGTTTTTGAGGTTATTCAACACTTATAGGGTCAACTGTGCAAACTGGACAGTTTTTGCTAGAATCTGAATATATTTGGTAGACTGCATAATGTTATTCTTTGGGGTTTTTTGCAATACCGCATACATTTATGAAAACAACCTTTAATAAAAATTATACATTTACACAGTTTTACAGTGTTTTCTTCAGCAAAAGATTTTAGTTTACAGTAAATACGACTGAAAACCCCAGAGCCATGTCCTTGTTTGTATTTTATTTTTTATAAATAAATAAATCTACAAATTCTCAACAAATGCTAAGTTCACCAGAATCAGTTTCCAGAGTGACTCAACATCATGTCGTACACATATGCTCAGCCAGATGGGCATAACTTACAGTAACTGTAAAGATGGCATGTGTGAGAACATCGCCTCCTTGATCTCAGAGAAGGTCCCATTCACAATACTCCTGAAAAACACCAGTCATATGAGACATTCATCACAAGCCTGACACAAAACGAGACCATGTTGCATACATTACAATAGAAAGATGACAGCTATGCGACTGATTATGAGCAGCAGTCGTCCTGTAATGCTATATTTCCACCTTCAAACACCAGTGTAGGCTAACAGCTGATCTAATACAGAAGAGTATGTGGACTCACAGTGAACTGACATCGTTGGGAATGAATCGCAAGACATACGAAGACCCGACGCAGATAATAGACTCCTTGGAGCAGCTGCACGAGGAAGGGCATTTAAACACCTTTTTCCCCGCGTTCCCTGAAGATGCCAGGCATAACACCAGCGCCGATATGATCACGACGGTCTGCATGTTGCATGTGTGAATCCGTCCACCCTGCAGCAGTAAATGCAGCACTGAAGCTCCTGACATCAGCAGTCTCGGTCTCGCGACTTATTTATTTATTAGTGCGCCCAACATCGGTGGATGCTGGGTAAACAGCCTCGAACATGATTAATGCGATAATTCAGTCAGGAATCCTGAAATATGTGCAATCTTTTTAATAGAAATAAGAAAATGTATCTTCCATTTTAGAGAATGGAGAGACTTTTACTCTTGCGTCATCAAAGTCCACATGAAATCACTTACAGTGCAGTGTTTCTTTCCTGTGTTGGTGTATTTCCCGCTGAAACAGTATGTTGAGGCTATGGTTCATTAAAAAATAAAAGCCAATAACCTTTCACACATAAACAATTAACTCCAATTTTTTTTTTTTTTTTTTTTTTTTTTTTTTTTAGTCTAGAAATATAGCCAGAAATTTAGTTACAACTACAAATGTAACAGTGAAGATTACATTTACTCGGACTGCAATATCTTTTAATATTATAATATATATATAACCACTACAGGGCTAAATAATTGTGTTTTATTTCTAAAATTCTTTTTTTTTTCACTCTTCAGAAATGTGACACATTATATCTGATTTATTTTTAGAAAAATGCTACTTTGTTTCATTTTTACAAATTGCTAGTAAATTTCACAAATAATTGAAAATAAATGGAAAGTAACACTTTGAATTAAACGTGACATCTTGAAACATTTTCTTGTAAAACACACTCTCCAGTAATCTGGTTTATTTAGATTTTTGAAAAATAATTTTTACAATATACAAAAAAAATCTAAATTAATCACTCTTAGTTATTTTAATTAAATTGTTAAGCTAATGTTTCTTAACTATTAATTACATTTTTATTATTAAATATACATTTTAACTATTAAATATTGTATTTTTATTCATTAGCTTCTACTAAATGCAGGGATTTAGAATATACTTTAAAATATGTTTATTTGTAAACAAAGCCACAAAACTCTTCTCTTGGGTTCTTCTGCAATTTGACCGTCTCGCTGTTCTTTAAAAAGTCAATATGCTAACATCTATTTAAAACAATGTGTTATCTTACCGTAACTGTTTAGAAACCACAAACACAAAAAGTTAAAGTAGGTAATAAGTCTTTGAGACCCGATCCTCAGATACTGATGACTGAGTAAAACATGAAGAGTACAGCATCTGGAGCTGTCTTTTATAATTATCTTTTCGATTGGAGATAAACAGATTTGCAATGGGTTCTAGAGGTTTTAAAACAGTTGCAGTTGTTGTTGTTGTTGTTTTTATTAGTTGCCTGTTTTTCATTTGTTTACTCAAAAAGGGCTTTAACCAAACCAATCTGATGAACATAATACAATCTGAAACAGTGCATGTGAAAAAAAAAAACAGTGCATGTGAAATAAAAATGAAGATCAGCATGCAGATTTGTCAATAATGGCAACAACAATGTGATTTGTGTGTGTGTGTGTGAAGGGTGTGAATATATGTGATTGATATATTTGTTTAGTTTTATGTTATGTTTATGTTTACCTAATTCATAGGCTAATCTGTGGTGATGCGAAATAATAAACAGTGTGATTGGTGATGAAAGGAAATTAATAAGTGTAGCCTAAATGGTTGGAAAAAGCTGTATCAGCAAAAGTAGGAAACAGTAAGAGGAGAAGAGTTAAAGCTTGTTGAACAGATGGATGTGGAGCGCAGGAGAGACGGTGAAGCTGGAGGACTGAGACAGAAGGTTTGCAGAGAACAGCAGAGGCTGATTCCACATAAATCATGAGCAGAAATACTGCTGGACTGCACACTAAATGCATTACAGTGAGGTGTGAGCAAAGCTGATTCAACACCTCTCACACAAAAACAGAGACTACAGCTTCCTCCGCTACGTCACACAGCAGATGTTATTACATACGCTGCTCTATTGTGTTACTGAGCTAGCACTTTACACACTCCTCTGAAAGAGATCACTTTGTGAGGACTGCACAGCTTAAATGAAAAAAAAAAACACATTAAAGAATATATGCTCACCCGAAATAAGGACAAGAAATATTTGATGTGTAAAGTTAAACATATGTCCTGAAAAATAACTAAATCATTTTTTTTAATCTATTTAAAAAAAAAAAAAATCTATATATTTATATGTTTGTGCAATATGGTTTAAAGTGAAACACATTCTAAAAAATAAAATAATAATAAATAAAGTTTAAGAATCTAATGGGAGCCTTATGAGGTTTTACTGAAGTTTATCTACATTAATTTGGTGCTTAATATTTTTATATTAATCTTAAGGGCAATCATTACTAGAACTAGATTGTCTCCAGGTGCCTGAGATGAGAGTGTGTTTATTAAAATCTGTATAAATTAAATCGCAGGTATCGTTGCAGGGTTTGGTACATAAAGAGACATTTGGTACCTTATTTGCATTCTGAGTGAATACAAATATTTTATTTGTTTTGATTCAGAAATAATAATAAAAAAACTCTTTCATTTTCCTTTGATATTGTTTAAAACAGAGAATTCCCTCTGCATTGTCTATTCAACTACGACTGTGTAAAACGCAGCAGAACCAGATGAATTGAAATGACAAAATAATGTATGTATTGTCCGTTATACTTTCAAACATGGGTCAAAAAGCATTTATTGAGCATCGGGGAAACAAACGAATGCATTTGTGGCCATATGCTGATAAATCAACATTCAAACACGAGGTTATTGCAACAAGATCAAATTATGAAAAGAATATTCCTATGTAACTCTTTCCCCCAGAGCATCAGGGCAAGGTTTGGTCATCTTCAACTGGCGATCCTGACTCACTCTTCTCTGCAGGAGTTTCCTTGTTAACGCTCTTGAGGCATTTATCGAGTCTCTTGATGCACAGAGTTATATCATCTCTGTTATTCTAATAGCAGAGGCTGCGTTAAAGTACGGACATGGATAGGCATCTGCATGCGACATGAAGCCACGAAACGTGTGTTTGCTCACGGTCTGCTCCACACCCAGCGGGACGACCCTGCAGGGAAATAATAGACCAGTGAACAAGTCTTGTGAAAAAGAAGTGCACTTAATTGTACTGAATGTGCACTTACAGCATACATCCAGTCTTAAAAGTAGATTTTTTTGAAAGACTGCTTGCAGAGAATATATTAATAAAAATAAAAGATCACTTAAGTGACTTAACGCACTTTAGCACACTTTTAAAAGTGCACTTTGTAATAATTTAATTTATTTTTTACTTTAATATAATACAGGCAGACTTTTTATGAATGCATAGCCGATCCAGTATACAAACCGAGTTTAGATGTCATATGGACAATATAAACACTGTTCTGCATTAATTATGCCATCCTAATATTACCACTACAATGATCCATTTCTAGCTAACGATGATAAATTAAACTGGTCCTCTAAAAGATTACTGAAGACAAATAGAGTCTCTCTATTATGCCGATACAGACAGCGGTTCTTTTCCAGCAGAGTTTCCTTGCTCTTTCTAAATTCACTGCAGACACTTAGGTCGGTCTTAAATTCTTCTGTCATATTTATTCACTGCAGACAGAGTGCACAGTCTGTGACAGACTAAAAGGAGGTGGAGAGGATAATGCTACAGGATAAACCCTTGAGAATGAGAATGACTCCCATTTAAATGATGAAAGCGGACAGCAGAAAGAAGCTTTCATTAATATTACAGCAGGTCAACTACTGTCCGGCGGAAAATATTAAAGGAATAGTTCGCCCTAAAATAAAAATTTGCTGTTTTCTTTTTAGTAGTTTCCATCATTAAGATGTTTACATTTCAAACTGTAAAAGTCTGGAATATTGCTTCCTCCACTGAAAAAAACTCCAATGTTTTTACTTTTGGCATGAGATGTCAATTGATGGACTGGAGTCCATCCAGACTCTTTTTCGATAATACTGTATATTATTGTGATTGTTGTGATGTTTTTTAGATGTTTGGACTCTCATTCTGACGGCACCCATTCACTGCAAAGGAACCAAGTGATGTAATGCTACATTTCTCCAAATCTGTTCTAATAAAGAAAGAAACTCATCTTTACTTTACTGCAAATGATTAAACTGAACTGAGCTGGATGATGACATCACTGAACTCAGTGATGAACCTCCTTTAACCGAAAATGAGTGTTTACTATTGTCATTTTAAAAGTGTATTTATCACAGAAACAATACTTAAAAGGTGCTGTATGTAGGATTGACACCGAGTGGTTGAACTAGGTATTGCAGTCCAAATTGGAATATTAGAGAGGGGTTTTTTTTCACTCAGCCCATCCTCTTCAGACTTGATGCAAGCAGGTTGCCAGATTAATGACACAAACAGAAACAAAAATTGTTTACATTTATATTAAATGCAATTAGCTGAACTTCAGTTTTTTTTGAATAACTTAAGTAAGACCTAAGTACATCTTTATATGCAATTTCATAATTTGTACTGTAAAGTGTACTGCAAAGCGTACAAGCATTTATTATAAACAAAAAAATTTAATGGCATTTTGTAATTATACATTTGTAATGATGAAGATGCATTTTATTACATTCAAAATAAATTAACTTTAAATGTACTAAAATTTCAGTTAAAATTATAATCAAATACTTTACATGTGATTTAGTATGTTAGTCAACACATCAGTGTACTTCTTTAAAACACAACAAAAGATTAAAACAATAATTTTAAATGTACTTCAAAGGGCACTTTTTTAAAACATACTTAAGTGTGTTAAGTAACAGTCCTAAAAGTGTCTCTCTTTAAGTCACTTAAGTGGCGTTTTATTTCATTAATGTTGTTTTCTGAATGTAGTTTCTAATATATGTATATTTAAGTTTTAAAGTACACTACAAGCGCACATTATATACAATTAAGTGCACTTCTTTTTTACAAGGATGGTTGGCTGATGGCACCACAATAATGCTCACAGTCCTAAGTGGGACACTTTTTCACATTGAAAATGTTTCAAAATAATAATAATAAACATTTAATGTATTTTAAATGTTGCTTGCACATGAAAACAAAAACATTCAGTCAAAACACGTGGCCACTTTTGTACGGTGGTCACTAGAGTGCTTGGCCAGATGGTGTGGTTACAGGACCTGCCAGCAGGGACTAACCCTGACCTCTCGTGTGACATGCAAAAGCTATTTTTAGAAACATTATTTACAGAGAAAACGTATTAATGAAACCCTTGTTTAATGAACTGTTATTGAACTCTTGCTCACATGACACATGACTCTTCACCCAGTGTTATTGGCTTGTGTGGCGTATGCAGCAGTCTCTCCCCGTGTCTCTCGGCTACAGCGCTCATCTCCTGCGCCAGGTGGCCATACAGCTCCTGCGGGCCGTACACAACTACAGTTATAAATAGCTCTCCACTCTTCATAGCTTTTTTTCTTTTTCTGTCACACATTCTGTTTTCTGCTAATGTTGCACTTCTATGTCTGCTGGTCTACAGTAAACCCAGCACCTGCTTCCCTCTCCAGCCACCCTACCCTTCTCCTGCTTTCCCATCTGACGCTTAAGTATAACTGCATCACAGAATGAGCTGCGTCCACCGTTGGGATCAATTACAAATGAACTGTAGGAGGCCCTCAGGTTATGGGCCCCTATTATGATGCTGTTAGTAAGACGTCTGAGATCTACACTATGAGAACACAGAGTTCTTGAGGGTTCATTATTATTATTAGAATTAGTATTATGCAGCAGCTCAAATTATGCAAATGAAACTCATCCTAGCAGCCAGTTAAAAAACAACCACACAGCAACACTTTTTTTTTTTTTTTTTTTTAAATAAAACCTGCAGATGTAATATTATACTATTATAATGCTATAATGATATAAAATGCCACTGAAATGTAGTTAAAGAGAGACACTTTCATCACTTAAGTACACACTTAAGTACACTTTTCAAAGTTTTACTTTAAAATGTAAATAAATTTTAAATACTAATAAATGTTGACAAAGTATTTTAATACCAAGTAATCCTTGATTATAATTTTAACTGTATTGTTTTAATCAACATTACAGTTAATATACTTTAAATGTAAAACATTGCAACTGCATACGTGTAATTTCGAATATATCTTATATTTATTTTTATATTTAGATATTAACATATATCTTAGTTTACCATAAATGCCTTTAAGTACATTCAGTACTTAAACCATATTTTAAAGACAACAGAAATCATTTAAAATCACATATAAAGATGTATTTACATGACCAACTTAAATGGGTCGAAAAAGCAGCTAATTGCATTTAATATAAATGTAAATTATAATATATTTTCATTTAATTGAAATGAATTGTCTCAAAGTATTACATTCAGTTCACACTTAAGTATATTCTTTTAAAATACATTATTTCTCTAGTACTCTTTTTAAAAGTATTCTAAATTGCACGTCTTTTTCACAATGTTAAAGTCAGAAATTGATTCTCCTTTGGTTAGACCATGTTAGAAACTGACTCTGCCCACAGAGAACATAATAATGTAAATTATTAATAATCCGGATGCATTAGTAGTGAATCGATTAGCTCTGTAAGTGTCTTATCACATGAAGGCTAATGGTGTTTTCCTGCATGTACTGGAGTCTCATTGGGTAACATTGAGTAACTTACTTGAAATGCTAAACGTGCACGCACACACACACACACACACACACACAATATAAAACTGTACATTGAAAACAAATTTACTTCATTTTTTTCTGTAAATTTTTGAACTATTGTTTTTATTCTAGAAACTTCTGGAATTACAAAATGAATTTCATTAATTTTATATTACAACAGTCCTGTTTTTGTTAATAAAAATATTTGTGTTAATATAAAGCCAGTTTTGCCATAATTACATCAGAAATACCAGATAAATTGAATCTGAAAGCAAAATATAAATAAAAACTATAAAAGTCTATAAATAATACTAAATTAACACTGATACCACACAGCCATAAACAGAAGTTAAGACAATGTTTGAGTTTCTGAAATATTTTCACCTTCCTCTCAGACAAGAGTTTCTTGTAGCCATTGGCTCCCAGTGTGAGCAGCGTAATGAGGACGTCTAGAGACGGGGACGCAGAAGCTCGACCTGCACAAGAGCACATCATCTCAATCCTGTAATGCATTAAAGACATGCTTATCATAGTAAGACTTTATTGCAGTTCATAAAGAGAGTCGAGTACAAACATAACAAGGATGCATGCGGGTACCATAACAGTTCATGTCAACAGTAATATGCATTTAGATATGCATCTAATGCTCATCTTTAAAACCACAAATAATTTAAAACCTCAAAACTAATATATATATTTTCATTCTGTAAAATATAAGATTTATCAGTCTTTTAAAGATTTAATAACAAAACCTCAAAACTAATAATTAATAAAAATAAAAACATTTAAAATCCTTTACAATATAAGAGTTATCAGTTTTTGTAAAGATTTTTGTGGTAATGACTGATGTTGCATGTTTATGCATGATCATATTTTAATTTAGATATGCATCTAATGGTTAATATCTTTAAAAGCACAAAAAAATTAAATAAAACCTTAATAAAAATATATATATATTTTTTAGATTGTAGTGGTAATGACTGATGTTGCATGTTTATACATGCTCATATTTGCATTTAGATTTAGATATGCAACTAATGCTTAATCTGTAAAAGCACAAATAATCAAACAACGAAATACCATATAATGCTGTGATGCATACATTCAAAACATTTAAAGTAAGTGCTTTTAGTTTTGAATATTTAATGTAAAATACTAACAGCATAAAATGTTATCTGCCATAACATGAAAATAACAATCAGCTTATTGCTGTCAGCATGAATTTTAATTCCGTTGCATCCCTGAGCGTTATGCATATCATTTGATTTGATAATGATTTGATAAACAGTATTTACTTTCTATTTACTAGTAAAAGAGGAGCAAATAAGAATGTATTTTAGTAAACTATCATCAGGCATTCTGAAAAGATGCAGCAGAGCTAAGTAACAATGGACTAAATTATAAGTGCACCCCCCCAGTCTTACTCTCTCTAGCGCACTCAAGAGAATCAATATTAGTAGTGTTTGGGGATTCCTCTGCAGTGCAGAAAAAGGTGGGAGGGATACAGTATGTGGGAGCCAGCAGAGAGCGGCACAAACAAAAACACTTCCCAGGTCTCTAGAGACAGCTTATGCAAGAGGAAATACATGATGGAGTATTACTGTATGAACTGAGAAATGCACATTCAGAACAGAAAATATTCAGCATGCTTTACCTTCAGAGATCAAAGCATTCAATTATTTCTTCACCCTTTACCATGTCTTTTGGAAACCAGGGTAAATTTAGGGTAAATGTAAAAAAAAATAGGCAAAATTGCAATACAGGGCATCTAGGATTGCAAATTTTCACCACAACTTTTTTTTATATATATGCTAAGTGAACGTTTTTCAACATAAATAATTAGTGTCAACCAGTAAAGATGCAAGAAAAGGATTTAAGAAAATAATACTACTTAATATAACATTGCATTGTTACATTAAAAACGATGAAACAGCACAGAAAACAGCTGAAAAATTTTGAATATTTTTTTTTATCATTTACTGAATAGGCTTTGTGTGAGAACTTTGACTCATAACGCCCAGCATTGCATTTTAGCTTAATGTAAGCATGTATGCTTTTTCCCCGTCACTAGACAAGCAGAAATAAAATAATGTAATAAAATAAGATAATTGTATGTCGAATACTAACTTTGTAAATAAATGCATTTACTCCAAAAGTGATAAGTCATTTTTGTGACTTTAGTGAGATGTGGCATGCATTTTTTTCCCCCGCAAAGATGTTGTGTAAATGTCATAATGTTGGCTACTGCTAAATGGTATATTTTTAATTCCTTTATACAAATGTTGCAGCTTATAGTTAAGAGGACTGCAGTTTTTTTTTGTTTTTTTTTACTGTTTTTCAGACTCTTGCATACAGATTTCAGAAATAAGTTTTGTATGGATCACTCATCTGTAACATGTTTGCAGTTTAAAGAGAATAAGCATACCTGGATACATCTTACTGATCTCTGTAATGAAGCTCACATCGAAGCCTGCGATAATGGCAACGCTGACCGGGACCGGGTTTTTATCAAGACTTTGGACAAAGGCATCGATTCTCCCAATGTGAGCCCCATACAAAAACACTTCATAAGCCAATAGGGTTTCTCTGAAGTAAACTACATTTTGTAGTAGATTTACACAAAAAAGCTGAACTGTTACCTGCTGAATAAGGTGCATACATTTTGATGACTGCACTCCATTATTGACTAAATGAGGAATATCATGCTTTGCACACAGAACAGCAAGCTCCTCGAGACTGTAAGAAGACAATTAAATAAATAGACTTTAAATCAATTTAATTTAACTACAAAATTAATAAATATATTTTCTCCATTAGTGTTTCTCAGATTCAAAAAGAAAAAAATACAATAAAAAAATTTCATATATTGACTAAATTATATATGTATATAAAAGATTGTGATTCCCGATGCACACAAATTTGTTGTTTACTCCTAGTAAACCCTGCTGGTTACAGTGTTTACTTTTTTTATTATTAAATATTATTTATTAGTGAAAAATACCTTGTTGTGTAAAGTATAAGTATGTTTCTTTTACACATTTACTTTTTAATCCATTGTGAAATGATTTAAAAGTTATATCAGGATTTATACCATCTATCATATACTATACTATTTAATTGAATGCAAAATACTATTTAAATATTACTCCTGCAAATTCTTGCTTGTTTTTTTTTACTTGTTTTGTTGTAAAGAGATTATCTGATTAATATATATTTTTTTATATTCCTAGACTTATTTGTTGCAGTTTTTTTAAACAGTTATATTGTAAAACTAAAATACCATTTTTAGTTTGCGTTGTTAGATTATTGGCTGCATTTGAAGTTATTTTTTGCTTAAAAAAAATAAATAATATTACTGTCAAATTCATGTCAGATAATAAAAATACTGTAATGAATACAGTAGTTCGCCATGTATTTGTTCATGTTTTATTAAGGGATAAGTCTGAAGCACACCATAAAATAATTCTAGCAATTAACACAAGGCTAGTAGTATAAACAGCTGTATACAGATACACACCCAGGTATCGGATCAGTACTCAGCCGATACCCTGAGACCAGGTATCGGATCAGTACTCGGTATCGGCCGATACCCTGAGCCCAGGTATCGGAATCGGTATTGGGAAGAGAAAAAGGGTATCGGAACATCTCTGGTTTTGTTTTGAAAACCTGGCAATCCTGATCTGAACGCATGTGATGGAGATATACTAGTGGAGTGCCTTTACTGACAATATGCGCATGAAAATTACATTCGATTTTGTTGCACAGCCCTACTAACAAACTTAAGCAAATGTTAACTACTCGATTATAATTTTAACTTTAATCAACTATACATTTTTAAGGTGTTATTATGAATATATTTAAATTTGTGACAAACAAGTTTCAACAGAAATTACATTGAAGCATATTTTAGTTCACCATGAATTCTTGTCAGTACATTCAGATTAGATATGTCTAACATGTTCAAGCAAAAACTGTGGCAAAATTATCATTCAAACGCTATTTTTCTTAATTGCATCAACACTCACAGTCAAGACACTTACGATTGCATTTTCATTCAGTGTCCCGCAATGAATGTAGCAAAATTCAATGTGCACATTGAAAAAATGCATTTATTTTACTGTCTATGATTCTGAGCCGATCACGTGTCCGCCCCCTCGCGCCACGGCAAGAGACTCAATACAAGAATACATGAGCACAGCTCATCTCGCTGTTCATCTTGATTCAGAAGCGCTGCAGGCTTCTCTGAGTTTAAACTTGTTAGGAGTGAAGAGTATTCTGTCTGTGTGACTGTTGCGTTAGAGAGACGCAGACGTGAGATGAAACACTTTCTAACAGTCTCGATTTTCAAAATGATCAGCTTCTAAAAAGAACTGTTTACTTCCGGATTTAGACTCCTCCTTTTGTTCGCGTCATAGTTTCAAATTAAAAGTCCCCGATCCACGCGTACATGTGTACAGTCTCAAAGCATAGGAATAACATGTATAAAATAATAATTATAATAATGTTTAATCTTTATATTATTATTCTCAAAACTTGCAAATTAATTTATATCATTTACATTTTATATGCCATAAGGGTGAGTTCATTTTTTGCACATTTTCTATTTCTTCAATAGCAATTTTTGATAAATGATCAGTAACACTTTAATGTATTTCAAACTGTAATACATTTTAATTTTAATTGCAATTAAGTGCAAAAACAAGTGCTATTTAGTATCTGAAACTAAACTCATTCAGATTGCGTATATCTTTTTCAATTACCCATAAAGTAAAATAGTCTTTTAAAAGTATTCTTACGTGTACTTTGTGATTAAGCACTTAAATGCACAGCATACACATTCTGTGTGCTCTTGCTTCAGAGATTAAATAAATTCTCAACTGAAGAAGGTAAAGACTTGGGGGAGGGGGGCTGTAATACAACTTAAACCTTTTTAAAATATGTGACCCTGGAGCACAAAAGCAGTCGTCTCTGGGTTATATTTGTAGCAATAGCCAAAAAATACATTGTATGTGTCAAAATTATAGATTTTTCTATTATGCCAAAAATCATTACGATATTAAGAGAAGATCATGTTCCAAAAATATATTTTGTAAATTTCCTACCATAAATAATAAAAACTTAATTTTGGTTTTGCATTGCTAAGAACTTCATTTGGACCACTTTAAAGATGATTTTCTCAATATTTAGATTTTTTTGCATCCTCAGATTTTCAGATTCCAGATTTTCAAGTAGCTGTATCTCAAACAAATACGGTCCGATCCTAATAAACCATACATCAATGGAAAGCTATTTATTCAGCTTTCATGTGATGTATACATCTCAATTTCGAAAAACTGACACTGACACTGTACTTTCAGAGTAGGGTTTAGTGATAGTATTTCACATATATTTTGTATCTATTGAAAAACAATTCTAATTGAATTATTTCTTTTTTTAATTTGATACCAGTGCCAATGGTAGCCTATAGGTTAATCCAAACCACAAGAATATTCTTTATACTTAATAAATAAAATACTTTATTCTCGTGTTTTTGTTGTCCTTATTTTAACTAAATTTAATTTAGTTTAGATATCTTTCTACTATTGTATTTTAGTTTGATTTTTATATGCATTCTGCAATTGTGTATTTGTATTTTTTAGTACTTTTTATTTCTTCTTTGCATGTGGATGTGTGTGTATATGCTCTATTTTTGTTTTTAGAATGACTTGTTAACATTTTGTCCAGGGTGAAGATTAAGAATAGCCTTTTTGGTGAATAAATAAACTCTCTCTCAGTGAAACTGAAAATAGATTGGGCTACTTTAATAAAACAAATAAAAAAAGAGAGAGACATCAGCAAGAGTCAGAAGGGGTGTAAACTTTTTGAATGAAATGCATGGTAAATTGTACTTATTTTGTCTTCTGCGTACAAAAGTATTAGCTTCTTGAAGGGAACTAAATGAAAAAAATCGTTAAACAAATTTTGCACATCAATTCAAGTTTACAGAAATGAAACATCAAAACACATTTCCTCTCATGAAGTTAGATTATTAAAATGTTGCATATTCTGAAAGGGGTATATAAGACATATAAGAACAACCATAGCTTAGGATGCTTTTGCACAGTTTATAATAACCAGTTTTGACTGATTGTTTATAATATTGTGTATTACGGTAATGATTCAGTGCTTCTGCGCCTGTTTCTCTGCTCTGTAATGAATGTGTGTTAAAGGCCATAGTTAGTTAATTACCACTGTAGGCTAATAAACACCACAGAGCATATGTCTAACATCCGTCTTCATGCTTACATAAATTAGTTAGACATATCTGATTCATGTGCATGGATCTTGTAGCTTATAAAAATATAATTTGCAGTCCAATTTCAAAACTTCCTGCATACTGCATTAGATGAGGAAAAATGAAATGTGATTTGATTTCAAGAACATACTGTACAATAAGACACTCAAACATGCAGCTGAGATAAATATAGTAGTTCATGTGGTTCTGTGAAGAGGTTATCAGAGATAAGCCTTATCACTAAATCATACAGCTGATTTTTAATCAATAATCTGTTTTAGCAGCTGTTATATCTGAGCAATAAAATAGACTGCAGTGCCACTGGCTTATTGCTTATTTTATGGTGACAGCCAGTGCTGGGGAAACGTTTTATAGAAACTAACTTTTGCATTACTTTTGAGATATTTTCAACTTGTAATTTTAGATAGCTACCTGAAAAAAAGTCATCTGATTATGTAACTCGCATTAACTGATGGCAACAGAAATATGAAGACATTAATCTCAAAATATTATGACTAACCTCATAATGCTATGACTTCATTCTTGGAATTTAGACTATTATAATTAAAAACTTATGATGTTATTCTCGTATTGCTATTCTATTTGTTCGATTTCTATGACTTTTATGGTGGTAATAGCAATATGAAGATACTGTACATACTTTCATTGTGTTCTTCTATTTAATAGGCCTACAGTTTACTAACCCTGGCAACAAATAACCCTGACATTTACTGGTTGCATGTTAAAATATTTAAATATTTCTGGCGTCATAACTTTAAATCCAAGTTTGAATATGATCTGTTGCATGAGTAAAGGCTTTAAAGCTCATGAAGTCTGGAAGGCATGCTTTGGTTGTTTGTGGACTGAAGGGAATGTGTTAGCGATGAAGCTCCTTCCTCCTCCGACTGCCTTCTCTCATCCTCTGCATCCTGTAGGTCTTTCGGGCCACTTCACGCTCTTTCTCCTGCACCTCTGTGTCATCCAGCACCTCCAGACCCGGGATCTGACTGATCACATACTGCCTGTCAAACACAAATAGAGCAGTTGCTATGGACTGTTATAGTACAGATGTGACCCTGGAGCACAGAACCAGTCTTGAGTCTCTGGGGTATATTTGCAGCAACAGCCAAAAATACATTGTATGAGTCAAAAGGATTGATTTGTCTTTCATTCCAAAAATATTTAGGATATTCGGTAAAGATCATGTTCCATGAAGATATTTTGTAAATTTCCTACCGTAAATATATCAAAACTTAATTTTGTTATAAATTATATATATATATATATATATATATATATATATATATATATATATATATATATATATATATATATATATATATATATATATATATATATATAAAATTTTCTTTTTTTACTATATTGCATCATTATCATTACAGATGTGTAATTACAAATGCATGACATATACGTTTCAACAGAAATGAAAATAAAGTATATTTTAGTTTTAAGCAGTACTTTACATAAAACATGAAATTACACATAAAGATCAACTTAAGTCATGCTTTAGTGGGTCAAAAATCACCCTAAAGTAATTGCAGGTGATATAAATTTTAATTGTAATAAATTTTCTTCAATTGTATTTAACATACAATGAAGTATCTGAAGACATTACATTAATTTTACACTTCTTAAGTATATTCTTTTAAAGGATATTAACCATTTTAAAGAAGTATGCTAAAGCGTTCTTTTCTTCAAAGGGTATGTACTATCTGTAGTTTTCCAAACAGATCCAGGATGAATTATAACAAAGTAAAATGTATATATCAGCAATATAATACTTACTATTTAACTGCATATTTCTTAGAGTACGGTACATCTCCTCTTCTCATGCTTACCTGTAATCCATATACTGCGTGAGACTGCCTCCATTAAAGTAACTGGGTGCTGCTTCATTGTTCATCATACTGAGAATCCTACAATGGAACCAAACAGATAAATCACTGCACGTATAAAACACTGCTAATGCATGAGTGAATGGGATTCTGAACTCACTTGATGTTTGGGAACTTGCAGCAGATCTCCTCCACTATAATGGGGAGGTTGCTGATTTTGTTCTTGTTGATCCACAGGGTGGTGAGGCTGGGCATGTAGGGGAATTTAACATGCGCGCTGTAGTTATTGCAGTCCAGGATGAGTGTGCTGAGCTTCTCCAAACTGCCCAAAAGAGCCGGGTTCCGTTAACAACTCAGTTAAGAGCAATCACATGACAAGTTAAACCTACACACACAGTCCAAACAAAAATGTGACCGAGACCACAAAACCAGTCATAAGGGTACTTTTTTTTAATTGAGATTTGTACGTTTATACGTGCATGGTTTTATATTTGGTTGAAACACAGCAATTTGAAAATCTGGAATCTGAGGCTTGAATATTGAGAAAATCTCCTTTAAAATTATTAAAAAGGAAGTTCTTAGCTATGCATATTAATAATCAAAAATGAAGGTTTGATATGTTTACATTAGAAAATTTATAAAATATCTTAATTTAACATGATATTTAAGAAAATTTAATAATTTTGACCCTTATTGTTGTCAATTGCTACAAATAGACCTGAGCTACTTCAGACTTGGTGGGTACTCCAGGCTCACAAATTATTCAGACACCAGATCTAATTTTTTATATTTTTCTACTAGTGGGTGCAGGACACCAGAGTTAATTTATGAATGTGAGGATACCAAAATAAAGTCAACTGAAATATTATACCCACAAATTCTTCATACATATATATTTAGTCAGTTAGGAGACGCTTTTATCCAAAGCGACTTAAAAATGAGAACAATAGAAGCAGTCA
>NC_068385.1:26393323-26411750 GCF_023724105.1 Carassius gibelio | reverse complement strand
AAACTGGAACCAAACCAAAACAGAGTCTCTACCCTGGCTCAGTGAGGATGATATAAAAAAGATGGCACTTCTCTCCAGAGGCACAGTGTTGAGTAAAGCCAGGCTTCTGGGCCATGGACAAGTCCTTCAGGTTAGATTTGGTGAGAAAAAAGACATATTTGTCCCTACAGGGGACAATCGTATTACAGGCTGTGAGACAGGAAGTTGTGCACTCATAAAACGTCCCAATGACTGGTTCGAAGTGTTTGCCTTTCACCTGGACAGAGTTCTGGGTCTAAACCGGAGCTTGCCCGCAGTGTTGAGAACTTTCCACAGTGAGATTCTACCTTACAAATACACCAATGGGTCTCCTAGACCAGTGATCTGGTGGGATCCCAGCATAAAACATCTGTCAGATGCTGAGAATGACCAGAACTCTTTCTCACTTACTTGGACACAGTATCAGACTCTACTTCAGAGCAGGTGTGGTACTCGGGTGCCACTTAACTTTACAAGCTGTTTGGGAGTTCATCATTCAGAGTGGGGGCGGCTAGCCTTGTTTGACTTCTTGCTTCAGGTAAGAGGCACTATTAAAATTACTATTTGTTTTCCACAAACATTTGAGTTTAATGTGTTATTATACATTTATTGCGAGTAAATTGCATAAATACTGTAGGCCTATATTGCAAATAACAAAAACCAAGAAGTATTATTATCTTATAACCTACGACTTCAACCCACTGTCCTGCATAGATTAGCTTTAACCCTGAAACCAGTGAAAACCAGTAAGACAGTGGGTCCCCCAAAGCAGTGTGGAAGACCTAGATCTTATAACATAAAAAAGACTGGGATATCTAGACCAGGGGTGTCAAACTCAATTCCTGGAGATCCAGATCCCTGCAGAGTTTTGTTCCAACCCTGCTCCAACACACAAACCATGTAGTTTTCAAATAAGCTTAAATGACTTGATTAGTTGGATCAGGTAAGTTTAATTAGTGTTGAATCTAATCTCTGCTGGGATCCAGCCCTCCAGTAATTGAGTTTCACACCCCTGATCTAGACCATAAAATAGAAATTATTCTAACTTACATTTAAAAGGTTACTAGGTTATATGACTCTAGTTTATATGCATTTAAATTATGTATTTGACCACTATGGTTAGAAACTCTTGTATGAGTCACAAAATGTATGTGTTGCCAAGTACAAAATTACCTACCTGCCAAGCATGGCATTTAAAATAATTAATGTTTTCCATTTTAGCATTGGCATTTTCCTGTAAAAAAAAAAATTATAAAAAATATATATAAAATAAAAGTTTTACTCTCTTAGGGCCCTATCTTGCACCCAGCGCAATTGACTTTGTACACCGACGCATGTGTCATTCCTATTTTGCACCCGCGCAAAGCGCGTTTTTCCCTCCACAGAAGCACGTCGCTAAACTAGTGAATGAACTTGCGCTCCCTGGACGGTTCAGCGCAAAAAAGGAGGCGTGTTCCGGCGCAAACGATCCCTGGTGCTATTTTGCTGTTCCATTAAACAATTGCGCCACTGACCAGAAAAAACCTAGTCTAAAGTCAGTGGCGCGCTGCGCGTTGTTCATTATGCTATTTTAAGGGCGCAAGCTTGACCATAATGTATAGCGTGCACAACGCGCATACACTTTGCTCATGTAATCTACACAGATGCAACAGTTATTTTTGCAAATCATAAATTGTTACACTAAAAAAATATGAACACATGAGATGACGGAAATCATTGTGAAATCTTGCTTACAAATTATTAAGGCTAATTGTAGTAATTAAGGATCAGACCTGTTTGCCCGATAGTGGCAAGACATATATGTATATAAGGACATCTGACAAATTTGTTTGTCCGTCAAGAACCAGGAAAAAAAAAATCGATGAAACAATTGAGGCTATTTCCTCCCACGCCTGTTTAACCGACGCTATTTTGGGTGGGTTTCTCCCATCCCCATACAACACAACTTCTCTGTCTTTCACTGCTCTTACAAGAACATCAGTCTCCTCGGCTGTGAACCGCTCCTGGCGTGCGCCTGGTAAATACGCCATAATAATAGCAATCCATAATGGAACTTGCGCACCTGCTTTTAAAGGGAATGTTGGATGACGCTCTGATTGGTTTATTTCACGTTACGCCCAAACCACACCTATGAATAATGAAGCTACTTCAGACCAACCCATTTTAGATTTGCGCCGGGCGCAAGAGCCATTTATCCCGCCGGGAAAATAGCAACAGCGCCGAGACCCGCCCACAAAGTTACTTGCGCTTTGCGCTTTGACACTTGCGTTTCAGATCGTTAAAATAGGGCCCTTAAATGTAAATTGAGTAGTTTTAACATTTTGGGATTCAAACTTTTGCCCTGTCTGTCATTGGTTAGACCAACTTTATGTCCTGCATTAAACTCAAAACATTGATTGAGCCAAGATAATTGTGTGACATCAAGAAAGTCTTTTTAATTAAAACAATACAATCACTGGTGTGAGTTTGTGACCTATAAAATTACTCAATTGTTTAAAACAATGATTGTAATTAATAACCAGGCAGTTAATACTCAGCTTGAATCATAGGCAGGGTTGATTTAGCTTAATTTTCTCCTCACATTCTATGATAAACAAGCATGTTATCAATCTATTTTCGTTCTTTCGTTTTTTTGGTTTTGGTTTGGTTTAAGCTGCCATCAACCCATCACAGATTTTGCAGGAAACAGTTCATTCCTAGGAGAAAGTGTTATCGATGTGTCTTTATGTGTCGCTACGACTAACTACTAATATAACTAAAAGGATATTGACCAGTTGAACAAAGATAAAGTAAACAAACTCTAACCTTTGTAGTTGGTTCAGATTTGACAAACTAGAGAAATCCAACATGGTTTAAGTCTGGACAATATGCACCAAAAGTGTGATATCTGCAGCAAACAGTCACACATGAAACATCGAGAAAGTCTGTCTGATTCACTTCTCAGGGCAGAGCCACCATAGTTCACATCTCTTTTGAAGATTAAGATCTTTAATGAAAATTAAAACATATTTACAAGATAATAAGAAACATCACTGCTAAAAGTTTGACAAGTGAATTAGCAGAATTTATTTAGTAAGTTATCTTTAACAATAAACTAAAGCATGTAATCATAAATTATTGTTAAAGCTTTATATCATTTAAAGAGCCACACAGATGGGAAATCAAAAATTACCTGTATTACAGTGTATGATGTAGCTGTCCATCAGTGTAAACAATGTGCAAAGTAATTAAACCAAAAAGTACACGATTTATAAAGTTATTGGCTTCTAAAGTAAGGAGTCGACTCTGAATCGCTGAAACGATTCGTTATAGATTTCAAATCTTTTGCCTATCTCTATGTACGTCAATCAATCAATCAATCACCTTTATTTATATAGTGCTTTAAACAAAATACATTGCGTCAAAGCACTTAACAACATTCATTTGGAAAACAGTGTTTCAATAATGCAAAATGATAGTTAAAGGCAGTTCATCATTGAATTCAGTGATGTCATCTCTGTTCAGTTGAAATAGTGTCTCTTTTTATTTGCAATCAAGTAAACGATATCGCTGTAGATGAAGTGACCCCAACTAAGCAAGCCAGAGGCGACAGCGGCAAGGAACCGAAACTCCATCGGTGACAGAATGGAGAAAAAAACCTTGGGAGAAACCAGGCTCAGTTGGGGGGTCAGTTCTCCTCTGACCAGACGAAAACCACTAGTTCAATTCCAGGCTGCAGCAAAGTCAGATTGTGCAGAAGAATCATCTGTTTCCTGTGGTCTTGTCCTGGTGCTCCTCTGAGACAAGGTCTTTACAGGGGATCTGTGTCTGGGGCTCTAGTTTTCCTGGTCTCCGCTGTCTGTCAGGGCAGTAGGAACACTTTGCATAATAATCTCCGCCTACCGTCCTGGGAGAAACAAAACTACTCTGACCTGCCCCACCCCCCAGACAGACGCTCTCGTTGGTGTGAGAGCATCATGTCGAGGAGACAGTGTGTTTTTAATTGTAAAGGCAAGTTTGTTTTATTTTCACTGCCAAAGAATGAAGATCAGAAGAACCAATGGCAAAAATTCATTTTTACCACGATACCAGAACAGTACAACAAATCCCTTTTGTTGTGTTGACAACATTTCACTGATGACTGCTTTTCTAATCTCGGTGAGTACAAGGCGGGATTTTCAAAGTGTTTGGCCATAAAAGAGGGTTCATTACCAACTTTATTTAGACCAACAAGCATCTCCGAATCACAACGCGAAATATGATTATGATGTTATGTGTTTGTTTTCTCCCGAGCGTCTTATCAGTATATGTGCTGTCTGCAGCCTTTGTCTGAGCTGCTGATCTTCATTTACAAACACGTCATTAAAATGAAGTGTAACAAGTGCTGCTAACAGATATTCTGTGATAAAGTAATCCATAAGGAAACAACGCGATGTCCGTTTTTCACGACTCCCTTCATTATATCTAATGTGACCACGCCCCCGCGCTGAACGCGCTATTCAGATTCAAACTGTAGCGCGTGGCTTGAATACACCCACACAGAAGAAAAAGCAGCTAGACTGTTCAAGTTTTTTATTTTACTGTTTGCTTCGCGATGAGAGGAATAAGACATAATTCACCCCCAAAAGATGCTAACGCATTGTTTACCATGAAGTTGTGTGCGGAACAACCAATCAAAACTGACAGTGTCAGTTTCAAAATGTCAGTTGACCAATCAGAACACAGTATGCTACCGAAAGGCGGGGTTTAAGGAAACTGAATCTTTTGAACAGCTTCGCGCGAACCGTTTGGGGATCTCTGAGAATTGAGGTAATTTTAAAAGGATATTTTGACAAAATGACAATGTTTTTTAAACTTGGATGGATTTAAACCTATTGTACAGGACTTGTAAACAGTGATAGGAAGCTTATAATTTTCATCTTACTGGCTCTTTAAAGTGTTTATATGCAAATATTGAAATGAACTGAAAGTAAAATTTCATACTAATGTAGAATAAATGTTTTGAGTTTGCTTAAGATAAACTCAGAATTACCCAAAATTAATTTATTAAATTAGGTAAGAAGAAAGCAATTTAACATGAAAAATATAATATTCACCTTTAAGCAGATTCATTAAGTCTGCTTTTGTTTTTTATTTGTTTTGCTTTTTTCTTTCCTCTCTCAACTTCTTTCTCATGATAGCGCTCCTAATGATTTTTTTGTTTTTTTAAATGCAATCACATGACCTAGTTTACGTACTTGTTTAAAACAATGATTGTAATTGATAACTAGTTAATACCCAGCTTGAATTAGAGGCTGATTTATATTAAAGAAGAACTGCATATAATTAAATGTTTGCATTTGACATGTAAATAATGGAACCGTGATTTAGCTTAGTTTAATTATCTCCTCACAACCTACTATTAGCAACCACGTTATCAGTCTTTTTTTTTCTGTTTGTTTTATTTATTTATTTATTTATTTTTCTGTGATTCTAGGGTTTTGTAAGCTATAAACCAATCACAGATTTGGCAGAAAACTGGTAATTTTATAAAAGGGTTAAACATTTACAGAGATTTAGCCTTTATTGAAAATAATATTAAATGCTAAATATTAAATGCTGAATAAGTCTTTGTCAAGCTCAGTAGTTCATTGTGTATTTATTAGAGCAGTCAATCAATAAAAAAAAAAAAAAAAAACTAATTATTCACACATTGTTTTCTGAAATAAATTGTGATTAATCGTGATTAACCCCATTGAAGGTTTTTTGTTTGTTTGTTTGTTTGTTTGTTTTTTTATGTTTTTTGGAATATTTTTCTTTATGAATGACATGAACAGTGGGGGTTCTAGCTTGTATATGGTGCCCTGGGCGAACCACCCCATCTGCCACCTCTAAATGAAAAGAATTTTACACAAATTTAGATATTTTATATAAATGTGTATATATATATATATATATATATATATATATATATATATATATATATATGTTTAGATTATTACAATTCATACAAATAAATAAACAATACAAAACATCCCTCTGAAATAATAATAATAATAATAATAATAATAATAATAATAATAATAATAATAATAATAATAAAGCGAGTGTGTTACACTTGTTTTTGTTTTTATGTTATGTTGTTGTTTTTTAACACATTATGTTACAGTATCACATTTTACTGTCTGATTATGTAAGCTAGTTGGACAGAAAAATTATAGCTGTTCTCTATATATGTAATAAAAAGAAGCAACATAGTAGCACTACATTATATGTTAGCCTATTTAGCTATAGCTGAGTGATGACTTCGTACATTTAACCTTTGCGTTTTTGTTGTTGTTGTTGTTGTTTTTAGTGCGCGTGCTTGCTGACTGAATTCTGCACTCTTGTGAATTGTCTTATCATGATGGGCATTGGGCATAGGGCAGTCAGGGGCCTCATCCACTCATTATTTTTGAGGATGAGAATTTGCCGGAAAGATGTATTCAATCAGCAAGTGATTGAAGAAAACACTGTATTTTAGCAATGACTCATCTGAACACCTCTGATTAGTCATTGCATTTATAAGCTCAACAGCATCGTGTTTGATTGTTATAATGCACAGTGCTGTAAAAACACGTCTGTATCTGGTTCAGCGCCAGCCAGTGAATGCAGATTGAATTTAACTGCTGATGATATGATGCACTGAATGTTATATTCATGCCGGTGTGATTGTATAAAATATATAAAATATTAATCGGTTATTTTTGTCTTTTGGAGGCTGCATTCAAAATCTACTTTGAATTGGAAAGACACATAACAAATAGGCTACAGAATTTTGAGGCCAGTGTTTTCTTTTAATTGCCAGCGTTAACACTTGACAGCACTAGTATGTATATAATTAAATAATAATTTCTTAGAAAAACACTCTTAGACAGGTTAAATATGATGTGGGCAAAGTAGCACAGTAACAAGAGTGCCCACTGAGAGTTTCATTCACTGTGAATGATTATATCTCTAATTCTGAAGAGCACATTAGAATTGTGAGTCAGTTTCGCCTCATTAGCAAGTTTGGAAGATATATTTTTCACTTTCTTCTTTTCTTCCTCTTTACTTTTTGCTCCCCATACTGTAGCTCCACTGTTTTTTTTTTTTGTTTTTTTTTCAAGAATCACAGTTGTCATGGTGATACGTAATTAAAATTGTGAAAATAGGTAACATGTTGAACATAGGTAATTCCAAGAATCCTTTCTAATCCTTTCTAACAGGTTAAAATTGACAGGGTGAAACTTCCTTTGTAGTTTTATGATTTTAGTATCAAACAACACACTGAAATCGAATCTTGGCAGTTGCATTAAATGCTGCTCTTGACATGTACTGTAACTCCTTGTTGTAATAGTTTGCTGAATATTTTAAAGAAACAGTTCACCCAAAAAATTTAATCAGAAGAGACTTTAAATAAAAATAAAAATAGCATTACATCACTTCCTCACCAGTGCATTGAATGTGTGCCGTCAGAATGAGTCCGAACAGCTGATAAAAGCATTACAATAATCCACAAAACTCCTATCAGTTAATGTCTTGTGAAGTGAAAAGATACATGTTTCTAAAGCTACATGCCAGCTCACCAAGGTTTAACAAATTAGAATTTCTGAGTAAACTATTTATTTAAATTGCTTTTACTGCTTGGGAGCTCTCCTTGGCATTTGTTTAACTAATTTTGTGTGATGAGCATCTCTTTAACACAGAATATTTATCCATTTTTAAGAGGGCCATTTTACATATAATTTACAGCACTGCAAAACTTCAACCACCTTCCTTCTTTATTAAAAACTAGACCAAATCAAGTGTAAAAATAATTATAATAATAATAATTCGATGGCAGACATATTGTAGACATATTTCTGATGTTGCGTGCCCAACAATATGTAATTGCAAGTGCTCATGAATGTGCTTCATGAATTTCTGGAAATAATCAATGTGTGTAAAATCTGTGTACTGTGGAAAAGTGGGAGGATGAATGGTTCATGAATAAAACATTAGATCTTTGAAAAGTCAATATCTGTAACATGGCCAACAGCTAATACCTTTGTACTGATCTGGTGAAATCGCTGACTGGGACCCTTGAACACTTGTTCCTCTCTATTCATTTAGCATCTCTGATGGAACTGATGTGAAAGCTCACACCCTTAAGCACAGAACAGTGTGAAGGACACACTCACTGTCACCATGGGAAACACAAGTCCTTCTGTGTGGCGCTCTGAAATGTAGATCAGTGGTCCTCAACTGGTGGGCCACATGTCTGGCCAGATAGCAGGAAATAACCACAGACCACAGATGGCAGGAAATAAGATAATGCAGATAAATCAATGCAACCAACCATATAATCAAGCAGAATTATAAGACAGCAAGTTAAATATGCCAAACAGCATTTGGTATGGGGAAAAAGGCCCTTTTTTTGTTGATGATGTCCAAACCAATAAATTTCATATTGGATTCATTTTTAAAATGCAAATGTGCATTTACCTGTATAAAACCACTTGGTTTGGAAGTGACCCGAGTAAGTGATGCTTCATACACTATTGACAATAGATGTGGACCTACTTTGCCAGTGAAATCTCACTAAAGTTTCCCTAATGTGGCTGTGCCTTTATATTATAGTTAGATAGTTCAGCTTCCTGTTGGTCAACGTAGCTTATTCACATGACCAAAAATAGTAATTAGTAACAAACAATAGTAAATGCTACCGCACTTTTAAGAACTTCTTAATAGTCCATTACTTTTTTAGGCATAGGAATCATAGTTTGATTTAAATTAACCACTGTTCATAGAGTGCTGTATCCAAGCATGTTAACATAAAGTTAAAAAATTATTTAGTTTGTTGAGATTATTGGTGGGTTTTTGTTAAATTTGAGCCCAAATCATCACAATTAAAAGAACCAAAGACTTAAACTGCTTCAGTCTGTGTGCAATGAATTTATTTAATATAGAAGTTTCACAATTTGAGTTGAATTACTGAAATGAACATTGATATTAAAATTTATTTATTTCATTTTGAGATGCACCTGTAATAATATACACTGTACATTACGATTGCATCCTGTTAATGTACAACAAAACTGAGGTGCAAACATCTGCCACTACATAGACTATATCCTATTATTATATCTAATGACAATTATATCTAATGACAATTTACACTTATTGCATAGAAAAGACATAGTGTAAATATAATTTATTGCTATTTTTACTTGTTTTAAATGGTGCATCTCTAAAATACTTTCAAAACCACGAAACAAGGCAATAGCAAAAAAAAAAAAAAAAAAAAACTTAAGTAGTCCTAAGTGGAAACAGCTCTGCAGGCAATTAGTTCCTAGCATGGGGTGTTATGGGAGATGTAGTCCATGAAACAATAGTACAGGTAAATTATAGAGTGCCCTTTAGAGCACATACAGTAGGCACTCCGGTAGGAGATTGTGACACTATCACATTTAAAAAGTTTTACACAAATTGTTTTAACGGCAGGTCAAGTGCTGCTGTCATTAAAGAAAATTCTATTTTATTTATTTATTCATTTTACTCAAGTTATTTTACTGAATATTAAAATATAATGTGTAATTAATATATTTGTGTTTAATAAAATGCTAAAAATTACCGTCTACCAGTATGTATAAGGGCACCGCATAAACCCAACATAACTCAAACCAGTGGCAGATTGCATTAGTTTCTGAACAAAAGGTCAGATTAATCAGAATATTCAGGGGCTGTGACATGGAAATGTCTTCAACAGAAATGCTCTGTGGCATTCACCATGGTTCACTACTGGGCTAGAGCATTATGTAAGCGAGCCCTAAGGTTATCACAGTGCTGGCTGTGTGAGGAAAGAGAGCACAGATTTGAGTGCGATGTGTGGCAAGAACACAATGTGTGTCACTGCCAACTGACAGCAGCTGTCACAGACACTGAGCTGATGTAAAAAATATTAGTATTTTTAGTATTATATCAGTATGCAGACAAGTGACATAAACATCTTGTAGCTATGTTTAACACATTTATATATCCCATGAAACACAACAGATGTTTAGAAGAATGTCCAAGGAGCTCTTTTCCATACAAAAACTAATGGTCATTTACACTTTAAAGGTCGAAAATAAATAGATAAATTATTTATTTATTAAAATATGTGACATTGAGAAATCTAAGTGTTAGCATAGAGTATGTGGTTGAAAATGTGAGTGTTCTGAATTTAGTTTTGTGTGATGAACAGACTGAAACATAAGCTGTTATTGATATTGAATCTTCCTTTCTATGCCAGTTCTCAAATCTCTTTTGCCCTTGCATCATGTCAGGTTTAACACAAATAAGACAAGCACCATAGAATTTAAAAATTAAATAATGACAAAATGATGATGGCCTTTATCACCCATCATATCCATTTACAGTGGATCTCTGTTGTTCTAAATTCAGACGCGGTTCACTTTACAGTGTGAAATATAGCAATGGTGTGTCAGTATGGCCTGTGGGGTTTGAGAGGTAGGGAAGGTGTTCTATCTAAGAATGAGCTGTTAAAACACTTACCATACCACAGGGTCACATCTCACCTTAACTTCTCACCAACAGTCTTCTTCTTCTCACCAACAGTCCCAGCACACATAGGAACCAAATGTGTTAAATGTTCTTGTTAGAGGAGTAATGCAGTTAAATGTTACGAGAAAAATTCAACCACCGTATTTTCGCTGGACTCTCTCTGCTTTGAAAGTTTAGTCACTTATTGCCTTCATAAATGAAAAATTTGTTTGAAAACTGTTCATACAGTAAGGTTAGTAAGTAACCCTGAGTACTCAAGTTGTGTAATATTTTACACTGTAAACTGCATTCATATTCTTATTTACATATTCATGAGGTTGATAACAATGATTAGACATTTTGTACGAGAAATATATAACACTATGTAATATTGCTGGTATGAAACATGCAAGGATGATGGCATGGAGAACCCACTTGCAGTTTATTTTCAATGACTATGGGGTTGACTAGAAAATAATGACATGTGACATCTTAATATACTTAAATACATGACAAAGTAACAAACACAAGGGCTTAAAAACAAGACTTTATGGTAATCACATGATGTAAACAACCAATGAAGAAACTGAATTGCTAAACAAAATGAACATGATCCAATGAGAGAACAGAATTGATAATGAGACAGCAAGACAATGAACCAGAGAAAACATGACATGAGCAACAAGAAGGAATAGGATGTCACATGACATAAAAACAGAATAAACATAACTGAAACCAAAGTAGAAGACCTGCAATAAAAACAAAAGAAAATCATATAGCATGAACAAATACAAGCTGCATTTCAAACTAACCCCTGTTCAAAATAATGTGAAGCATGACTTTACCCAGGTTTAAATCGTAAGTGGTTTTAATTTTTTTGAAAGCTTATTTGTCAATGTCTATTGACATATGAAATCGTATTTTTTTTTATTGTATTTTTTTTTTTTTTACATGTGATTAATTTGTTGTTTTCCCCAGGTGAATGACAGACTAGACCGGTCTTGCTGTGGTTTCAAACCAGACCCATCAGAACTCTGTGTAGAAAACCTTCTGCATGTCAAATGTGGAAACCCAAAGGACTTAAATTTGGTGCACATCTTGGTAAAGGAAATATTGGTGATATTTGTCACATCTTCCAATAAAAAAATGTCAATACACAACATCCTCATTCAAGTCCGCCCTTATAGTCCATCTCACATTACCTCCCAGTTGTAGAGTAAAGGGTCTCATATTTTATATAACTAAAATGGTAATATATATATATATATATATATATATATATATATATATATATATATATATATATATATATATATATATATATATATATATATATATATATATATATAAACATCAAGGGCACAAGATCCAGTGCACTTGTAATTATTTGTATTTTTACATAACTTCTTGAAAATCCATTATAGCAATACAGTGGAATACAATGAATAACAAAATGTTGAGCATATGAAACCTGTAAGACCCATAATGATAAATATGGTATGGGATGAACCCTTTTTTTATCTGTTTAAAATGTTTAAATCTGACGTTGCAGTGTTCTTTGCTCTATTATGTAGATGTTTCTATTTATTTAGGTATTAGCGTCTGTTAAATTATATATATATATATATATATATATATATATATATATATATATATATATATATATATATATATATGTATATATATATATGTATATATATATATATATATATATATATATATATATATATATATATATATATATATATATATATATATATATATATATATATATATATATATATATATATATATAAGTTTTATTTAAAAAAGTTTTACTTCAGATTTCGCAAGTATCCTTAAAATTTTCAATACACTATTTGACTTTGAAGAGAGTAAACATGCATAAATAATGACACTATGGCATCAGTGTAACTTGAAGCAATTGCCTTTTTCATCAAGTTGTACTTACTGATAATGACAAGGTCACATAGCTGGAAAGTATTCGTTTTCTACCAGGAGAGTGTAGAGATTTTTTTCCCCTTTAACTCGGCTTCCCAGTATCAAAAGCAATAACTTTCCAACAGCTCTCAAGATCTACGTGAGGTTTGAGATCACTCTCAAACTGTGAGTTAGATACCCAACTAAACTAAGTGAGGCAGCTAAAATAAGTCAAGACAATCCGTTTCCATGGGAGCCTTTAGATTAGTTCTTTAGTCAATATCTGATAGTGTTAATGGAGCTGGTTAAATGGAGCTCCAGTGTAGATCTAGTTTAGGTTTTTGGACCCTCTCTGCAAAAGTCATCTGTTTTAATATTGCTTGCTCACAAAATCATGCCACAATTTCAGAAATGTCTCCCTGTTGCTTAGAAAAACATACAGAGCCCACTGCAGCTAGTATAATTCATACAAACGGTCTCTTTTGTTAACCCTAACCCTGATATTAAACATGCATGCGAACTGAAAAAACAAAACAAAAACAAAAAACATTGTATTTATGTTATTAAATGCAATTCTAATATTTTTGAGGTGTGACTTAAAGGGTTAGTTCACCCAGAAATTAAAGTTCTTTCAGATCCTCATTTTGTTCCAACTCCATAAGGCTTTTGTTCATCTTCAAAACACAAAAAATATTTTTTAACGAAACATGAGATATTATTGTCCCTCCATTGAACATCGGACGGAACCAGAACTTTGGTGACGCTTTAAAAAGTTCATAAAGACATTGTAAATTTATATGATGGACAGATTTAATTTAGGATTTGAATCACATAAATGTTGATTAAGACTCATCACATATGGTAAGAGGAAGCTCAAATGTGCTTGCTTGACCAAAAGAACCAAGGTGTTTGAGCTTCTGAAAATTCTTATTATTGGTGGAACTAACCAATTAAATGTCCAAAAAGTTTCCAAATACATAATATAAATAAGCATGAATCTAATCAAAATAATCTCTATTATTAACCTCTATTTATAGGTTCAGAAGACAGAACCATCCAGACTGGTCTTTATTGACAATGCAGGAAGACCTCATCAACCACAGGACAACCTCAACTTCAGACTGCTTGAAGGTATTGATGAGTAAGTATTAATTTATCTAAACTTACAATATTTATACTGTCTTATACTGGCCCAGTGGTTAAAAATGTGGACTGTTAACTATTGAAAGTTTGAACTGTGACTTTTTAACACTGTGCCTTTGAATAACAGACTTGCTGACCCAAGTCCAATTGGATACAAGTGCCAACTGAATTAGAAGCAGACAAGTTATGTTTACAAATACAAATTTCAGAATAAGGATTCTGTTCTCAAGGAAATAAGACCGATCAACATACAAAACAGTTAGTGTAACAGTGTATTTGTTGATTGGCAGGTTTCCAGAGCGGGCCGTTTCAGTGCTGCAATCAGGATGTCTGGAGAGGATGCTCCTTCGCTCCCTATCTGTGGATCGGGAATTCTGGGTGAGCAGAGGAAAAGCATCCGGCCTCAAATCTATCATCCGGCACGTAGAGCAAAGAGCCAAGGCCCTCCTCCAGTATATACAAAAGAAGAAACTGCGACTCAGCAGAGATCTTTAACTCTCACATGAAGAGATTCTCTTATATTGTAAAAACAATTACTGAATTCTTAGGAGACAAAATGTTTATGGAAATATTTTGCTTTGATTTTAATCATCCTGTTTCATTTATGCAATTTTGTTCATTAAGTCTTGTTGTGTTGTGCTGTTTAGAAAGTCATGCAAACTATGCAAGACAGCTAAAATGAGAAGAGCTGGTGCGTTTTGCATGTATTTTTGAGTCGATTTCCTTAATCAGGGTTGACAATCCTTGAACTGTGATTAAGTGATACTTATAGTGTCTGAGAGAAGACACTCCAGATGGTCATTTGCAAAGCAGGACTCATGCAGAGGCCCGTCACTGTGAAGAGACTTAGACTATGTGCTAACCAGACATAATGCAATAAGATTTCAACAACAAGCAATTTGTCTTTCTATGTTGAATGTTAATGTGCTGTCGATGGCACACAGTTACAGTCAATTAGAATATATGTAATATTTCATGTACAGTTATGAGGGGTGAAATTTTGGTCTAATGATGTTTCATATAGCGGGAGGCTGATGTCGCACAGTCTGTCGCTTATTTATTTTGTGGTCACGGCTGAACTGGACAAAACCAGAATTTACATGGAAGAAATTAAGCTTTGTATGTCAAGTCTTCCTGTGGTGCTTTAAGAAAGGGTAACTGCAGCTGTAAATTCAATATGAAGCTAAGCTAACAAAGATTTCAAACTATTTTTCTTGTACAGTGTCTTTAAAACGGCGAAAACAAAAGAATTGTGGTGTACAGGCTAAATCTTTGATGAAGGCTGCTATACTAGACTAGATGCTGAGGACTATGACACTGTGGTGCGGAGTGAAACTGAGCCCTCTCCACTTAACTCCTGCTGGGCACAACTGCAAAATTTAAAATAATCGAAGACATTCAGCAGATATCAGTTCCTGAAATCAAATGAAAAGGGGCTGAAGAAGAGTTTAGAGTGGCTATATCGAGTCCATCTGTTCATGAGCTGATCTTGTCACTTCCTATAAGCCTCATACTCATCACACATTTGGAGATTAGGAGCATGCCGAGGGAGAAAAAAATAAATGATATCAGTGAAACATTAAATCTCCCTTTTATCCAGTTTAAATTCCCAAAGGTCTCGTTTACATTTTCCTAATGTGGGCCAGAGACTCCTGAATGTGTTTTGTTTCCGATTTCACTTCAAAGAACTTTGACTGCTTCTTTTAAAAACGTAGGAAGAGAGTTCTCCAAACAGATTTATTACCTCCTAGAACATAAGGCTTTTTAGCATAAATTATATTGTATATCCTTGACTAGCTGATATAATATTTAAAAACTGCAGTAAATTTTAGTGCATTGTAAGGAAATATGGGTAAAACATATAGTGGGTATTGAAAAGACTCCCCCCCCCCATTAAAAAATAAAAATCAAATTTTGTTGCTTTTCAGCCAGAAATGAAGATAGACAAGAGTTTTTGTTTCATCCATCAATATTTACTTAGTGCAACTTGTAACATCCACATGAAATATATAAATAAACATAACCCTAACATTCAAAAAAAAAAAAAAAAAAAAAAAAAAAAAACAGAATCACTGAGTTGGAGAAAGGATCACCCCCCTCCTAAATAGTGTGAACTCAAATCATGTGTAGCCAGTCAGCCCCTTAGTGGCACACAAAGGCTGCATTCCAGTACACTTTTAGACATGCACTTACCATAAAGTAGTATAATTCAAGTTTATTTTATCAAGTATACTTAAGTAAAGTTCAAGTATATCTTTAATTATACTTTATTTAGCAAGTATAAATTCTGTACAGAAGATGTGTACTAGTGCCCTTTACCATATAATAATGAAAACACGGATTCTAGGAGCACAAGTATAAGTTCAAATATATTTTGACTTTTTGTAAGTATAAGTCAAGTATACTTAAATGTCATTTTAAGTATATTTCTGAGAAGTACATGACGCCCATTTCTGAGAAGTACATAAAAAGTAAACTAAAGGCATACTTTCCTATTTTTAGTTTAAAAGAAGTATAATAATGGCAAACTTGAATAAACTTATTTTTTGTAAGGGTTAACTTCAGGTTAACCCCTCTGCCATTTTGAAGTTGTGTTCCACTGAAGTTTACATGGACATACCCTCGATCCCTCAATTCTGACAGAGGGAGTGAGTCTGCTTCATGTGCACACTTCAGGCCGCTCTGAAGACCATAATGCAACACAATAAATATATATATACAATTTTTTTTTTTTTTTTTTACTTTTCTAACAGCCCAGACATACCTATTTACATATGGAATGCTTCACCAAACAAATTTATAAGGGGAACAATGTAAACAAAAAACCAACTGAATACCTGATTCTCAGTGATCAAGGGCTTAGACGTTCCAGTTCAGCCCATCACCAGAAGTGGGCATTTATGCAATGTAATCAATGACGTACATCTGAGTTAACCTGAGAGAGGGAAGTTTGAGAGTGAAGGGCATAAAAAATGGACTGGAATGCAGACAAAGCCATTTAACTTTCAACTGTGATCAGCTGTGGTTATTTTGATTAGCTCAGCATGAAAAGATCTTTCCTGGAGCATTTCAGTCTTTAGTAGGGCAACAATCAACTATGGGTGGCCAGGCACTGTCAAAAACTCTCCAGGATAATGTTATAGACAGGCAAATGTCAGGAGATGGGAGAAAAAGAAAATTCAAAGGCTTTATCAATGCCTAGAAGAACAGTGAAGTCTTAAGAAGTGGAAAGTATTTGGTTCAGCACAGAGCTCCAAACTTGATGAAAGAGTCAGGAGGAAGCTGGTCAGAGAGGCAACCAAGAGACCAACAGCAATTCAAGTAAAGAGCCAATCCTCAGGCAAGATCACATGCAGTCACGACTGAGCTTTGCCAAAATGCACCTTGAAGAGTCTGAGGCAGAGGGGATTAAAACTGAGTTTTTTTTTTTTTTTTTTTTTTTTTGGCCTCAACATTAAACAATATGTCTACCGGAAATCCAATACAGCTCACCATACAAATTCCACATTCTTACAGTAAAGCATGAAGGTGTTAATATCCTTGTCCTTGCACACTTATCAGGACAGATGGGGCAAAATATCCTCAACTTATTGTTTTTTTTTTTTTTTACGTTTTTAAGACAAGTAAACCAGCTGCAAAGGTGGTTAAGGTGTGGTCAATATATGTGATAGGTGATAGTATAGAGGAGTTGAAGGGATGTTTCCTCTGTACAGATTGGGACATTTTTTATCAAGATGCAAATATAGATATGGTCACTGAAACAGTTACGGCATATATTTCCTTTCTTGTGGATCTAGTTATCCCCCTCAAAGAGCTATTAAGAGGTATCCAAATAACAAACCACATGTTACAGGGGGAATTAAAGATTGCATTAAAAAGAAAAAATGGCCTACAGGTTGGGGGATACAATAGCCGTGTTTCCACTGTTGAGCTTAAACCGTGTGTGCTAGTGCATGCCAGGGCCAGTCACGTTTCCACTGTCACTTCCGGGGATTGCTCGTGCCTCGTCGGGGATTCCTCGGGACCAACGGCCAGGGTTTTTTGGCCCAACAACAACCTTGGGCTAAAGCGGGGCTAGAGAGCTGTCTGGAGAGCTCAGCGCTGCAGATCATTACAGAAAGATTACAACTATAACACCAGTATTAAAGACTTTTTAAAATAAGTTGAGTTCAAAAATCACTCTTACTCAGCAGCAAGTGTTTGAAATAACGCGATGCGATGTGGATTATAATCACTAAATAAGACAGAAATATTTTATGTGATGTAAAATACTATGCATGCTAAACATGTTACCATAGTAAACATGATAAATATGACCGCTTGAAGAAATCAGATGTCAGCTTCTTATTCTCTATCACAATCGTGTATTTATTTAGTAACTTATATTATCTGTCATAAGTCTCGTCTCGAGAGTTTAGCTCCACGTAGCCTATCATAGAAAATATAATGTTTTTGTTCAGGAGCTTTTATAAAAATAGAGATATTATCATTCATTCTAAATGTGACGTACAGGCTACTGTGGCTGCAAATAAACAGAAACACACTCGACTGAACAAGCAGGCTATTTTCATAAGCGTTAAAAATAAATAAAATAGACATAACTGTATTTCTGTGTGATAAATTTTGAGTACTGATAAATTAATTCATATATCATATCAAAAGTATATCACTAAAGTATATCATTTTAAGTATATTTCTGAGAAGTACATAACGCCCATTTCTGAGAAGTACATAAAATGTAAACTAAAAGCATACTTTCCTATTTTTAGTTTAAAAGAAGTATTCTTGTATACTAAGTATAATAATGGCACACTTGAATAAACTTCCTTTTCGTAAGGGTTAC
>NC_068385.1:26335679-26392823 GCF_023724105.1 Carassius gibelio | reverse complement strand
TCTTTCAAAAACATAAAAAGAAATCGTAATTAGTGCCCGAGCACAGATCTGTTTCTTCTTCTTGCATTTTTGAGCGCCTAAACATTCTCCAAAACTCATGAAACACTCAGAACTGGTAAAAATGTACATCTGATATGGGTTTCAGAACTGTGTGTGTGGCAAAATGGCTCGATTGCGCCATCTGTAAAATTTCAATGGATTGCACCTCAACCCTATGGTTTACGTACAACTTAAAAAAATTGGTACATGTGTAACACACCATTACCTACAAAAATATCTCTTTTGGTACAAAATCCAAAACCCCAAAATCCTCCTACAGTTTTAATTGGATCATCTTCAAATTTGGTGAGGGTTATCATATCATAATGTTACGTTAAATTACAAGTATCTTGCGTTTTCGTCATCGGGGAATGTCCCTGGCAGCCTGTGGAAGTTCGATGTTTCCCCATGAAACAGTAAGCTGCTGTAACTCAGGCAAGCAATGTTTGATCTGGCCAAGACTTCACACATCTAATTAAGAGTCATGTCCTGAACAAATACCCATGCTCAAATTCAGTTATAGCGCCACCTTCTGGCAACAGAAATAGTCATGGTCAACAGGGTTATGAACGCCTAGGAACATATTAAAAAGCATCATCAAATGTTAAATAGGCTGGCAACATGCTAGAATGATATTAAAACATGCTTGCAAAACTTAGTGCTAAAGCATACTTTTTAATGAAGCTACTGTAACTCAGGCATTAAGTTTCCAATCTGCCCCACATTTAAAAAGTTTGATAAGAGTCCTGTCCTGAACACCTCTACATGCCCGCATTTGGTTTTAGTAATAGCACCACCTGCTGGCAAAAGGAAGTGACATGTTTAACATTGTTATGGACTCCTAGCAACATAAAAGCATTAGCAAGTGTTACATAGGCTGACAACATGCTAGAAACATGAAGAAAAAAAAAAAGACATGCTAGCAAAAATGCATGTTAAAGCATGCTATTAACCTCTTAAGACCTGAGAAAAAATGTTTTAGGAAAATAAAAAAATATATTTTTTTTTCCATATCTTTACATAGAGCATTAAAAATAATGTAAAAAGTTCTTCAGTTAAGCTATGTCCTCGGTAGACATGAATTAACATGCTTTTTTTTTTTTTTTTTTTACCAAACTTTGTATATATAAAGATGATTCACAACTATGTTATTATTAATAATAATAATAATAATAATAATAATAATATACTATTTAAATTTCTGCAAAATGTGTGTAAAATGCCAATAAACAGGTATTATCATTATATACAATTTAAATAAACTAAATATCATTTGTGTATTAATGTCTTTTTGGGGCAACGTGTAATGAAAAAAAGAATAATAATGTAATAATGGGAGTAATAATTGACAAGCTTTTCATAATAATATATAATATGTCATAGAATACTGAAATATAATTTATTTCCCTATTCATTTGTTATGTCTCCCAAAATGCGTAATAAACATGCTTTTAGTCCTGGTGTCCTCATATGAGGAAACGTATGAAATCAACATCCTGTTTCGTAACAGAAAGTCATATTTTGATTTGAAACCCCATAACATTTTCCTGAGATGTTGATTTGTTACATTTAAATTTGTGACAGATTTAAATGATAATTACAAAATATTATCAAATTTCCATATGAGTGTCACTGAAATAATTTCAGACAACGAGAGGGACTGGTCATGGTGAAACATCTAATTATTTGGTATCACATTTGGTAGCTCTGTACAGGACATGTACAGTGTGTAATGTGGCATGTACAGTCTAAAAAAAATATACTAAAATATGATGTCCTCATAAGAGGCCGAAGGGTCGTAAGTGGTTGATGAAGTGAAACAAGAAGTTGATGTAACTCAGGCATCCAGAATCCAATCTGCCCGAAAATTCAAATGTTTGTCCTGGTCTGAAGACATCTACATGCCCATGTTTGGTTATAGTTATATCGCCACCTACTGGCAACAGCAAGTGACATGTTTAACACTGTGATGCACATATCAGCAACACAGTAAAATATACCATTGTGTGCTAAACATGCTAGAAATAGGCTCAAACATGCTAGCAACACTTACTAAGTGCTAAAACACTTAGTTCACCCCAAAATTTTAAATAGCCAATAAATTACTTGGCAAGCGGGAGTGATCAAAGGCTTTCTGTAGTGAATCGATGCATTTTTGTAAGAAAAATGTAAATATTCAAAATGTTATAATTACTTTAATCTAGCTTGTGCCAACAATTGTACATGGAAGCAGCTCTGGGCGGTTGACGTATGAGGTCGGCCTTGTGCATGGCCTGATCTTGTAAAAGCCAATGTTTGTTAACAGGAGCAAAAGAAGCAAAGTTTCCTTACTTTAGCAAAGGAAAACCAGTCTCCTCTTGGGTTTTATTGAAATCCTCTGACATTCTTCTTTACATATCCTTCTAATTAGTGACAGTAGCTTTGTTTTGATCCCTTCTCTGCGCTTCCGCATTTGTCACTTCTGAGCAGCGCATGCGCAACATACCTCATATGTCATCTGCCCGTAACTGCTTCTATTTACAAAAGTGAGCGCAAGCTAGATTTAATTGATTATTATGTTTTAAATAAGGTTATTTTTCTTAAAATTCATCAATTCGCTACAGGAGGGCTTTGTTCACCCCACACTTTTTTTTTTTTTTTTTTATTATGAATGGGCACTTTTTATTTCACTTATTTTGGACTGATGAACTGCAACACCCACTGACTGGTATTTAAGGAGTCATATGATGTTGCTAAAAATAACATTATTTTGTGTATTTGGTTTAATGAAATGTGTTTATGTGATTTAAGGTTAAAAAAACACATTATTTTCCACATAATTTACGTTATTGTCGTAGCCTTTACGCCGCAGGCTATGTGTAAGTTTTCATTCAAACTTCTGCATTTATAGCATAACCCACAGTACCACAGCAAAAGCCGAAGAAGAAGTGAATCATAAAAGCATAATAGCTGGAACAGTAAATACAACTTAACCACTGATTTGTAGCTGTGTCCTTTTTTGAAGGCCAAACAAAGTAGATTCACTTTCACAACAACACACACACAGTGTCTTCACAACATGCCGGCGGTGGCAACAACAAGAATAAAAGTTATGCCTTCTTTCTTTGCGTGAACATTTGAGTGGCGTTATGCAGATCTTCCCACATCGTGACATAGATATGTGGGGGCGTGTTATAATGTTTTAGGAGGGAGTTCTTGACTCTTCACTTTTATAAAGAATATCTCTTTGGATTTTAAACTTTAGTCTTTGCAGCTTTACAGATCTTCTTTACGCACCAGAGCTTGTAACACTCCAAAGAGAAATGGAAAATTGAAATTGCAAAATATGACACCTTTTAAACAGCTTGAAAGATCAAAGACAATTTTTAATATAACTGGATGTCTTGAGGGTGAGTAATGTTTAGGATAATTTACATTTTTGGGTGAACTAACCATTTGATACCATGAAAGAAGAAGTTGTTGTAACTCATGCATACATACAATGCCTAATCTGCCCCAAACTTCACACATTTTATAAAGGCCTGGCTTGAGCACATCTTAAGGTCAATATTCAGTTATAATCATAGCGTCACCTACTGGCAAAAGGAAATGACTTCTTTTACACTAACTTAAACATGCAATGTCCACTCTACACCAAACATCACATTTTTGGTAAGAATACTGACCGGAATACACCTACATGACAATATGCTTTACACTAACTCAAACATAGCCCCTTCCGCGCTGCTAGCAGTTTGAATTATTTTTGACTTTTGACCGGCAGGTGTAAGTCATAGAAGGACTCAATTATTGCTATATATATATATATATATATATATATATATATATATATATATATATATATATATATATATATATATAGCAATAATAGCTTACAATATATTCAAAAATGCATGCATCTTTTTTTCTATCTCTATAGCATTTCCATGTTTTGTACATTATGTAATTGTATGTACTTTATTATAGTACGAAAATATAAAAACTAAATGTATTAGATATCAAAAATGTCTGAATTAACTTATAAAATATTCGCAATCAAGACCAATCAGTACTCTAGTTTGAGCATCACAGTGCTTTTGTAAGAGTACATGTATCTGTTTAACTGTGTCCTTGCATTTATATGTACTGTATGTGTAAGAGATGAGGATGCAGACAAAGAAAATGACATAACCATCCTCTCATTTCACACATACACTGACTCACCGCTGATCCTTGTTGCTATGGTTATTTGGAGTAGGTTGCCAAGTGAGGATGGTTCCGTCATCAGCAGCGAATCAGTGAAAGAGGTCTCGGGAAAGGGCTTGAATGTGCAAAAAGCCACAGCACAGCAGAAACTTACGAAGGAGGAGACGAGGAAGAGTAATGGTGAGAAATGCCTCCACATTTTCAGCACTTTCGCACTTATGCTGTCAGGCCACAAATCTAATGCAGCACCACAATGTCATTTTTAGATTGTACAATCCCACAATGCATTGCACAGACCTCTTTGAAAAGAATAAATCCTTGATGGTGGGCAAAGGGAACAAATGTTGATTTAGAAATATACACTTTTCCAATGTGGATCTGTGGTGAAGATTAGAAAGGCAGTACACTCTAATTTAGATTAACAGGGACAAAAATCTGTTTCCCCCACTTATTTTTACATTACCTTACATAAACCTTATGGAACAATCCATCCACATCAGCAACGTGTGTATATCAGTCTGCATCAGTTTAGCAACAAATAAATCACATTGTGAACACATCTGTTCACATTTAACAGGTACAGGAGGATGTGAGGAGCAGTGTACCAAATTAGTTGGAGTATAAATCATTTAGTTTAAACATGCTAATGTGTATAGCCTTTAAATCCTTCTGTTATATTATTTTGAGAATTGACATAGCTTTCTTTTCTTCTCTTAATTTTCTCCACAACTCGCAGCATCCTAAATCAACATTCAAACACAGTAAATGCAACAATAAAGTAATTTTAAGACAATGTGTGTACTTGGAGCCTGCCAACATTAGAGCACCACCCTCAGGCAAAATTAAGCAAACACACTAGGCATTCCCAAATGCTATAAGGAGCATCATTATTATGAGTGAGTGGTTAATCATAATTATGTATTAATTATATATCTTAAGAGGCCCACTTTATGTAAAGTGTCTTAAACTACTATGTACTGAAATTTAAATAAATAATTTGATAAAATTGATTTATTGTGTGCATACATGTTTTTTGCATTGGGAATTACTTTTTTAGTTAGTTTCTGTGATTACATCTATAATTAACGTTTACCCCATAGCCTACACTTAAACTAACCAAACCACTAAACCTGTCCATAACTTTATTCCTGTCACACCTCAATAACAGTAAAAAAATGAACACAATAAGCACATCGTACCAAACAAACAGCACGTATATACTGTAGTAGTTAAGGACACTTAATATAAAGTGGGATCATAATCTAGTGCTGTGGCCCAGAATTTGCTCTACCTAAATTGAAAGCGAAGTGACATACAGCCAAGTATGGTGACCCATACTCCGAATTTATGCTCTGCAATTAACCCATCCAAAGTGCACACACACAGCGGTGAACACACAGCCAGAGGAGTGGGCAGCCATTTAAGCTATGTCCGAATCTCTAAGCATTAAGCCACAACTTCCCCTAAAGTGAATTACAGTGCATTCAGGCTACACATTTTATTTTTTATTACCAGTATGTCTGTTCCATGGGAATTGAACCCACAACCTTTTGCACTGCTAACACAATACTCTACCACTGAGCCACATGAACAATTTATAGTCAGGAGCCGCTTCTAATTACATGGGTCGAACACACATTTTCAAAGGAGAATAACTGACTGTAGCATTGTTTTTCTGATAAACAAGTATGTTAAAGCTGCGGTAGGTAACTTTTGACGCTCTAGCGGTTAATAAACAGAACTGCTTGTGTCTTGCGGAAGAACATTGTAGCCGGAACTACTTCTCTCTGTTTATGTCTATGAAGAATCACAAAGGTACTGGGTTACTCCGCCGCGGTACCCCCGAAGCAATCTAAAATAGTCAGAATATAAACACTTATTATAGGTGCACCCTAGTGATTCAGGACAGGCTAAAAACACGGTTTGGAAAATGGATTCATGGTGTACTCGCTTATTATATACATTTTTCTACATTTTGAACACAAACAAAGTTACGGACCGCAGCTCTGATTGGTTGTTTCTTACCGGGAGCGGATGAATTTCTGCAAATGGCAGTAGGACCACTGGGAGGAGCCAGAGGAGCTTGATTTTTTCACAGATTATCTGTCTCATATTCTACTGTCAGTACATAATGACAGGTTTAACAAATATGTAAAAATATATATTTTTACAAAAGTTACCTACTGCAGCTTTAACTTAGCATGTTTTTCTGAAAACATGGTACAATGGTGTCTTTATGCTTTGTAGAGTCAAAAACTTAAATACAGTACCTTTAACAAAACACACATATGCTATTTAATTTTATACATCAAATATTTTATCCCTGTGCTCGTTTCTTTCATACCATATTACAACCAGAAGTATAATGTACAAAATTGCTAAAATAACATTCTCAATAACATATTGACTGGTATTTTCTGTGTTTCCTTATGGAGTCACTTATGTTACAAGGAGTTCCTTTCTTACACAGAGGGACAATATAAAATATATTCACTAATATATATTACGTATAATAAGTCCTAACTAGCTTCTAAATCAGTATGTGTTTGGGTGAATTGGGAGGTTGTATGGTGTCCAGATGACCATCCTTAAAAAGGCAAACAGTGACCGAGTTCATGAATATGAATGAAACCCTCTCTTCTGACATGATCCGGTCTGTCACTGTGGCTGCCAGCATCACTGAGGAGCAACAGGGTCACACGCACATTTTTGTGCACATTTTTGACACATGCATCCCAAAAGACATACTGAAAGACTGAGATAAAGGCACACCCATTGAAACCTAACTTAATTGTTTTATAACCGTGTGCTTGGCAGAGGTTATACTGGCCTGGATAACACAAAGACATGCCAATATACAACCCTCAACACCACACACACACATGTAAATAACACGAGCCAAATGTTCAAGTCTGTCTCGGGTTACTTGACTGTAACATTGTTCCCTGAAAAAGTGTGACAATGAGATGTGGCTTGATGTGGCGACATGGAATGAAAAAGTTTTTTCTTGACAGTCGTGACAGTAGAGGCGGCACAAATATAACGACATGTGTATAATCCCGCTCACTCTAAAGCGATACTAAATTGCAGTAAAAATGCAAACCGTGCAGAGGCGAGCCGTGCCATACTGTACCGAGCCGTGCCAAGCCATGCAGTTATAAAATGCAATATAAGAGCTGGAGAAGTCAGAGAGAAGTAGAGGGGAGATTGTGCTATTTCCTGTGAAACAAAGAGGTCCACCTCCACTTTGAAAATTTGTCTGACTACCTTGGGGTGGAGTTTCCATTCCCCGTGTTTCCCAGCTTGTCTGGACAGCAAATCTGCTGCCACATTCATATGGCCCAGAATGTAAATATCTGTATTAGACAGGAACTAGTCCCATATCCAAATCAGAACCTGCTGTGCTAGCCTGATCTGTTTGACACGCATGCTTTACAACCGGTTGAACAAAGAATGTTCTCATTAGCACTATTGAAACGTAGCATCGAGAATAGCATTTGATGGGAAACAGTTGGCACATGTTGTATCTGACCTTGTCAGATGGAACTTAAGTCTGGGGAGAGATGAAGTGTGGCAGAACAGAATTAGTGATTGTTTAAATTAGACTGCAAAAGCACCTTAATAATAATAATAATAATAATAATAATAATAATAATAATAAAATGGTTTGCTGACCCTAATGAAATTATAAACCTGTATGCATTTATTTTTTTGTTCGTTTGTTTGCCAAAACATCATTGGACAACGTTAACCTGTATTGTACCAGAAAAAAAGAAAGAAAAAAAAATGTTTTGGCTGACATTAACTTAAATTGTTGAGGTAAACTGCATTACCACAATTTAAGCTGTACTTTAGAAGAATGCCAACACAACCCTCAATCCTTCCAAGTTTAAAACAGTTGATCTTTCGAAAATTATGTCACTTATGGACTACATTTATGGTGTTTTTATTCCTTCCGCTTGATAGATGTGGCCACTATGAACTGTTGTGATATGTAAAAAGCAGCATTATAATCCATTCAGTTCTTCTTTATATGTTCCAAAAAAATAAAAATAAATAGCAGCTGTGAGTAATGATATGATTTACAGTTTGTTGGGGGGTGGTGAACTATTACTTAAAAAAAGTAATTGGAGGCCTGGAAAATCCTTTCCATGGATATAACTTGTTAAATTCTGTTCACGTTGAGCCTAATTCTTTATAGGACAAAATGTACAGATTTGCTTATCATATTTTTCAACGTACATATGAATATATTTAGATATATTCTCTCAGAGGTGGACAGACATAATCTGTCTTGATAAATGGAGCCAGTTAATTAAAATCAAAGGATACACTGAAATCTCAGGATCATACTTTTTCCACTTTAAATAGGAAATGAGAGATAAGGAAATTAATCTTCTGCAGAAGTGATTACGTTGGCCAGTGCAGCTGTCACATAATTAAGGAAGTGAATTTGTCTGTATTCTGCTTCTATAATATTTTTCTATAATAAGTTTTGCAATCTTGTTGACATTAAAATATGTGTATTTTTGCCAGGGCATTATGATAGTTCTTCAGGATCACTTCAGCTTATTTCTATAAAACCAATGGCAGCTCCACCCACCTACTCGCACCCTGCATCTTCCGACCGCAGCCAGGACTCTGCTGTATTCAATGGAGAGGTAACATTTAATTTTATTAGAGACAGCTTCGGATGGCAACCACTGACCAAAGTCATTTTAGGGCACTGGTGGATGCAAAATTACCAATTCAAGCTGATTGGCTGACTGTTATGCAACTTTTTCAAGTCAGAGTGCACAGGTTCTATACAGTTTTGTACAGCAAGGATACAAAGTTATGTTTACAGGCTACCGGGCTGCTTGAAAGCTTTTGCAAGTAGAATGAATGAACGAATGAATACATTTTTAATGCAAGATTGTTACTGAACTAAGACTTCATTTAACTTCATGTATAGTCTATATCAGGGGCCGACAACCCATGACTCCCAACCTGCATGCAGCTTTTTCATCCCTTTGTGGTGGTTCCCTGTAGCTTGGGTGTACAATATGTGGGGCAAGTGTCCCCCTGACTTTCAATAAAACCTAAACTCTTCCAATACACCTTTTTTTGAAAACCTTTTTATAGGTTTTCAAGGGCCAATGTGAATTCTCATCCAAAACAACGTGTTCATCATGGACGCCCTCATGCGCTGTATATTTCATTCATACACTAAGCCATAGGGTGCTCTCATACAGAAAGTCCAAAACAGATTCATATGATAGAAGTAACTTTGATGCCAGGAAATCCCTAATATGGACAAAGGCATGCTGCTATCGCTGAAGCTAAGCAGTATAACAAGCATAAACATTATCTGATAAAACATGAAGACAATAAACAATTGCAACAATATATGGTTTATATATGTTTTATTTAAATGATACAGTGGTGATTGACATAGTATTAATGTACAGTACAAAAGCAATAAAAAAATAAAAAAAAAACATTCTGCCTTATTCTGTGATATAAATCGAAAAAGTGTTTGTAGTAAATAAACTATTATACCAATTATACAATCATAACCATAAAATTGTCAAATATAGTAAAATATATATTAAAAATATTATAGAGGACAAATGATTGGTTATTGTTCAGCAGTGTATTTTAATTCTTAGCCAAGTAAAAGCAAGATACGTTTTTTTATTTTATTATTATTATTATAATATTAATTTTTTATTTTTTTACATATTATTAGGCCTATTATTATTATTATTATTATTATTATTATTATTATTATTATTATTATTATTTATACAATTTTGATATTTCTGTTCCCCTCACTTCTGAAATGATTGCTACATGTAACATAACTGAATATAACACTTTAGCTATATGATGTGTTATCTTTATTTGGGGATCAGATATTTTTTGACTCCACGTACATTTTATTTGGTGGGAAAGGGGCCAAAAGGGCTCTTGTGACATTAAAGGTTTCATACCACTGGTTTATATAGTCAACAAAGTTTATCTCAATGGATACTCTTGCTCAGTTTAGTCCAATTTGGGTTTAAAAGAGACCTGGCACAGATTTGTTTTAGAATATCACTTTACCTATGGGAAATCAAGTGGAGTCACATTTTTAATGCATGCAATTATATATATATATATATATATATATATATATATATATATATATATATATATATATATATATATATATATATATATATATATATTTTTTTTTTTTTTTTTTTTTTTTTTTTTTTTTTGTGGATGAATGGCCAATCCCCCTTCTCTCTTTCTCTCTATGTGTATACAGGTGAATTTGGCTCTGAAACAGAAGTCAGACATTGAGCACTACAGGAATAAGCTTAGACTGAAGGCCAAGAAGAAGGGATACTATGACTTCCCTTCTGCTGAGGGGAAAGGTAGCACTAAAAACCTGAGTCAGCGACACAAGTACAGCCACGACAGGCTTCCACACCCACACAGCATAGCTCAGGAACCGGAAGATGACAGGGGCTCCACGTATGTGAAGTATCACAGGAGGTAAGGGATTCTGCTGGAATTGATATGAGTATTTAACAAGATATGGTTGTTTCTGTGTTGTGACATTGTCTCTTAGATTTACCGATCAACATAAATTATATCTGATAAGTCAAGTCACCTTCATTTATATAGCGCTTTCAACAATTCAGATTGTGTCAAAGCAACTAAACAGCATTAAATAGGAAAATAGTGTGTCAATAATGCAAAAGGGCAATGCATCATTGAATTCAGTGATGTCATCATCCAGCTCAGTTTAGTTTAAATAGTATCTGTGCAATCAAGTCGACAATATCGCTGGAAATTAAATGTCCCATACTAAGCAAGCCAGAGGTGACAGCGGCCTGGAACCAAAACTCCATCAGTGACAGAATGGAGTAAAAAACCTTTGAAAAAACTAGGCTTAGTCAGGGGGCCAGTTGTCCTCTGGCCAGACGAAACCAGCAGTTCAGTTCCAGGCTGCAGCAAAGTCAGATTGTGCAGAAGAATCATTTGTTTCCTGTGGTCTTGTTCCAGTGGCCGTCTAGAAGACAAGGTCTTGACTGCGGATCTGTCTCTTGGGCTCACCTAGTTGTCCTGGTCTCCACTGACAGTCAGGGTTGTAGAGGTCCTCTCTAGGTGCTGATCCACCATCTGGGCTGGATATGTACTGGATTTAGGTGACTGCAGTGACCTGAATACAGACTGGATCTGGTGGCTATGGTGACCTCAGAAAAGGAGAGAAACAGACTAATATTAGTGTAGATGCCATTCTTCTAAAGATGTAGCAAGTACATTGTGTTATGGGAAGTGTTCCTGGTTCTGATTTTCCTAATTAATGCAGCCTAAAAATCCTTTAACGGATTTGAATATTAGAAACGTGTTATTGTGCTATGTGTAATCCAGATTAAAGAGATGGGTTTTTAATCTAGATTTAAACTGATAGTGTGTCTGCCTCCCAAACAATGTTAGGTAAGTTTGGGGCTAAATAGGAGTTTTAAGAATGTAGCAGATGTGGAGGACTAAAGTGCAATAGGAGTGTGTTCAAACACTGAGGTGCTAAACCATTCAGGGCATAAGTAATAAGAAAGATTTTCAAATGTATACAATGTTTAATAGGGAGCCAGTGCAGTGTTGACAGAACCTAGTAAATTGTAAGAACTCTAGCTACTGCTTTTTGGACTATCTAGAGTTTGTTTATTAAGAGCACATAACAACCACCCAAATAAAGCATTACAATAATCTAACCTTGAGGTCATGAATGCATAAATTAATGTTTCTGCATTTGATATTGGGAGCATAGGTTGTAAAACAGATATATTTTTGAGATGGAAAATGCAGTTTTACAAGTGCTAGAAATCTGACTTTCAAAGGAAAGATTGCTATCAAGTAGCACATTTAGGCTCCTAACTGATGACAAAGAATTGACAGAGCAGCGACTGAATCTTAGACAGTGTTCTTGGTTTATAATGCAGAGTTTGTAGGTCCTATAATTAACACCTCTGTTTCTTCAGAATTTAGCAGTAAGAAATTACTCCTGATCCAGGTTTTTATATCGACTTTGCATTCCAATAGTTTTTCAAATTGGTATGTTTCTCCAGGCCGCAAAGAAATATAGAGCTGAGTATCATCAGCATAACAATAAAAGCTAACATGGTGCTTCCTGATGATATCTCCCAAGGGTAACATTTAAAGCGTGAAAAGTAATGGCCCTAGTAGTGAGTCTTGAGGTACTCCATACTGCACTTGTGATCAATATGATAACTCTGCATTCACTGCAATGAATTGATGATGGTCAGATATGTATGATTTGAACCATGCTAATGTACTTCCACTAATGCCAGCAAAGTTTTCTAGACTATTCAAGAGAATGTTTTGGTCAGTAGTGTCTAACGCAGCACTAAGATCCAAAAGTACTATTAGAGAGATACAACCATGATCAGATGATAAGAGCAGGTGTTTTTTTTTTTTTTTTTTTTTTTGATGAGAGGCTTAAAAACAGCCAGTTTGAAGGTTTTGGGGAAATATCTTAATGAGAATTAAGAATTAAATTAATAATAGTCAGAAGAGGATCTATGAGTTCTGGAAGTAAATATTTTAGGAGCTTAGATTGAATAGGGTCTAACATGCATGTTGTTGGTTCAGATGATTTAACAAGTTTATACAATTCTTCCTGTCATATAGTAGAGAATGAGTGGAACTGTTTCTTATGGGATCTATATTGCACTATATGTGCACTATGTGCATCTGATGCGATACTGTAGCTGATGGATGCATGGTTACAATTTTATCTCTAATAGTATCAATCTTGGAAGTAAAGTAGTTCATAAAGTTGTTACTGCTTGTGCTGTTGGGAAATGTCAACACATGTTACTGATTTATTTTTAATTAATTTAGCCAACGTATTGAATAAATTCCTAGGGTTATGTTTGTTTTCTTCTAAAAGAGAAGAGAAGTAATCAGATATAGCAGTTTTTAAAGATTTTCTGTAGAATAGGGTGCTTTGCCGCCGAGCAATACAAAATACATCTAGTTTTGTTTTCCTCCAGCTGTGCTAAATTTTCTGGGCTGCTCTCTTTAGGGTGCGAGTGTAGTCATTATACCATGGTGTCAGACTGTATTCCTTATAGTGAGGGGAAGTTCAGATCATTTTACAGACTCAGACTTTTGAGTCTCATTCAGCAAAAGGAACAAATCTTTTTTCGAGTCATTTCGTTCATTTAAGCAAAATGTAGTTAAAATGTTACGTGTTACTTCCTCAACACATCTAGTACTTACGCAAACATTGAGCACACTACAAACAATACAAAACTAAAATGCTATAAGATACAGAAAAGATTAATTCATTTAACTGGGTCTTCAGTCTACAATTTGCTCACCTCACCTCTTGTCTGACAAGTCTTCGGGTTCAAGCCCTTCCTTAATCACGTGACAGCCCCATACGCTAAACCAATGCAGTCTGAGCCGGAAAGAGAATTTATTATTTCATCTCATGAGTCTTTCGGGTCGAGTCGTCCCTTAATCACATGACAGCCCCATACACTAACCCAATGCAGTCTGAGCAGGAAAGAGAACTGATTAGTTCATCTCATGAGTCTTTTGGGTTGAGTCGTTCCTTAATCACGTGACAGCCCCCATACGCTAAACCAATGCAGCCTGAGCCGGAAAGAGAATTGATTAGTTCATCTCATGAGTCTTTCGGGTGACTTAGCCCAGTCACAGCCAAAACTAGTCTAATCACATACTAAATCACATACTAAAATGGCTATTAATTTCACTTAAAAAATGTATTCCAGATTGGGTAAAAACCTCCTTTTGGGGGGTTCCACTTTGTTCATAATCACATTCCAGGAGGGTGGGGTTTTTGCTTCAACCCGCAGCAGCAATATAAAAGTAGACCAGTAGACTAAAACTGCTGACTTGGCAACACTCCCCTTCTCAGCATATCTAATTGCACAAGTCTCTCCCTTTTCTCATCTTGCTCAAAAACACACCAAAAAACAATACACACCAACAATACAAATGTTTGATGTTCACCACAATACACATACTATTATTACAACCCGGTCTTAAAATTTAATTATTATTTAAAATGGCTTTAAAAATGTATATTGACTGAACTTAGTTGCACTTTGTGGATGGCTTTCTCTAAAACAGGAACATTTTGCAAATTACGAATATAATCAATATTCAGTGAGCTTTGTCGACTAGCTGTTAGCAATCATGAGCTTTGATGATGAAAACACTGTCTGCTCAGAAATGTCTGTTGTTCTTTTCCCAGGAGTTCAGAAGTAGACACAAAAGCCGCCTCCACAGACATGACTGGATCAGATATCCAGTACAGCTTCTGCCCAGTCTCATTAGCTGACCGAAATGCCCTCTCTTTGGAGTTTGGTCTCAGTTTAAATATTTAATTTCCTTTTTGGATCCATTGGCACTCTGTCAAATCTTGTGTAATTTGCTGCCCATTGTACAAAGAAGGAGAGCGTATATTTCTGCTGCTTTCAGCTTTCCATTTGATTAAGCCGCAGTTGCTGGAGTTATTTCACTTAAAACAAAGTGTCCCTCAGTGCTATCTTAATTATTTGTGTAAACTAATATTTATACCATGATGGCCTAAACAGCTACAATGGTTTAAACATTATGTCTTTAAGAAGTACAATAATTAACATGCAAAATATATATACTGTATGTAGACATTAAAACGTCTATTGTTTATTAATGTAGTCTTTTGACAGTGTTGTAATTTGGTTGACTGCGAGGTATCAGAATCTTGTGCCAAAAAAAAATAAATAAATAAATAAAAAATAAAATGATTTATTAACTTCTTTTAAAAAGTCAGTCCCTCTAACAGTCTTATGGACACTGATGATTTAAATCTATTTTACTGAGCATGAAAGGTCCTTTAAAGGCGGGGATGAACGCACTCAGGCAGACCAGAGACTAAGCTGCTACAGTACATGATGAGAGATGGCGTTGGTGGAGGATTGAATGCAATGCTGTCAGATTACTTCATGTCTCATTTGCCGTTGAGAAAACAATACAGTAAAAAATGCATAATATCACAATAATAGCATCTTTCTTTCTCGCTGGAATGTGCTGATGAAGCATCATGTCTGTGCAAACAGGGTGCACAGAGGTATAAACTACATATTCGGTAGGCAGGCATGACAGTCTATTGTAATGTTTGGACTGAACATTTCGATTGGACAAACATTATATGGTCCTATGCTTTCCACAGATGATAGGAATACATAAACATAAACTTTGCACCATTTAACTTTGCTTTTGCTTTTGGAAAAAAAAATTGAACCAAATCCCATACCCTGAACATTTAACTTGATGTATTTTTAAAACTCCTGACGACATTTATTTAAACTTTTACATCTCCAATGACCCCTTAATAGCTATTTTTGGTTTCTATGGGGAAAAGCTAACCTCTGCTTTAAGATGATCTGCTGTCTAACTGGCTCATTGCTTTGACACAGGACTCATGATGTAATCTGATGAAGTTGCCTACACAGCGGCTAAATCTTTGTGCTTATCAAAGTATTTCTTATCAGCTCCCAGATGATTTTTCTCAGAGCAGAGTTTTTGTTACTGTGAAGATCTTAAAAATTTATCTTTTTTTGTTGTTGTTGTTAGAAAAATGTCTTCATATTTTATTTCATTGTAAATTCATCACACCAGAGCTGCATTACCTGGCCAAAAATTGGTATGAAATTGATGTTGCGGTGACAAGTTTAACTTTGATATAATACAAATTTAAAGCTAGAACAGATTAAAACAGCAACTATTGGTCAATATGCTGAGGGCCCCTGCCATATCTTGACACCAGAGCATCATGGAGAGTTGGCTGTTTTAAAAAGGTTTCTTTTATTAAACAAGGTTTTTTTTTTTTTTTTTTTTTTTTTTAGAATTGAGTCTATACTGAATAACTCATATTATTATACATTCATATAACTCCTATACTCATAACACTTAACGCATGTAACATATTTTCATGCTCTTACTGACTGGATAATCAAATATTTTATTACAATTTTTTTTTTTTATAATCTAAATGTAATCAAAATGTAACTTTCTCTTCCTCTGATGCAATGTTTCTTTTCTGATTACTGCATATGCAGCATGGAGCAATATGGCACTATAGTGAGCAGCCCAATAAATGAATAAAAAATATTGTGTAACATAAAAATCTTTTTCAGTGGACATGGCAGACTCATACATGAACACATACATAGGCCTTACATAGTTATAGTTATGTGTTCTGATGTTACTGATGTTTCTGTTCTAAACTCTGTATCTCTCTCTCTGTGTGTGTGTGTGTGTGATGGTTTCAGACCCTCTCAGTTGAGTCACCCCACAAATCGCAGCAGACAGTCTCTAAACAGTCCTGGAGGAACAGAGATGGATCTTCTGGTCATGAGAGAGAGACCCAGAAAGGGGATCCGTAACAGTGGCTATGATGTGAGTGTTCTTAATGAAAAGCTGAATAAAACATTAGCAAAAATGGGAAGGCCTCAAAAACCCAGCTTGCAGAGCATGGTGCCGGGAATAGTAAGGTTATGGCTTTGGATAAAAGCATCTGCCAGATGCTTAGAAATATAACACAGGACAGTTACAAATGATTTTGTAAGGCATTAGCTACTTAACTGTAATTGGGTGGAGTTTTTGGTTGGGTTGTGTTATGCTTGGTTAGTTGCTGCTGTTAGTCTACTCAGGTTTTTATTATTTATTTATTTTTTACATTATTTTATTTATTTATTTTAACAAAAACAAGTGCAGGTCATTTGGAAGAATAAACATAAGTTTATGATGATGGAAACAGAAGCACAATGGTTTGGTTTGCAAATGTCCATAAGGAATGGATTCAATGTTATTTACTGTAAATACATAAATAAAGCTTCTAAGCAAGAAGCTTACATGTGACATTAGCAGCGCAAAGTCAGTAGCACACATGCATTCGTATTTGAGATCTTATTCTTATAAGTGAAATTCACATGCTGACTATGTACACCCCTCAGCAATTGTAAGCATGCTTACATGTTACATTTGAAATAGCTTATCTATTTTCAACATAAAAATAATTACTTTCAGAGTGAGTGGAAAACTCTCCTCTTTACGCATGCAGTATTAAAAAAGCACATAGTTTTGTCTGAGTCTATATTTTATAAGTCATGCTCCTGTGGGTTCAACTCTTTTCATCTGTGTCCCTGTATGTAATGTGGATTCTGACTCTGTTCGAGAGATATCTTTAATTCTATTGATTGGAGTGGGAATTAGTTGCTGTTGGCTAAATTACTGCAGATCTTCATATTAATGCTATAAGAAGGATTGTTTTATGTGGTTCACTGCACCACATCTTTTGTACAAGTACTTCACATCTCACATTTGATGCACAGGAAGGAAGAAAGAAACAGACTGTGTCCTGTGTGAAACCTGTGTGAACATACTTTTTAAGTAAACCATCATAAGAATTTTAGATTAGCTTCACCATCTAATGATCCAGTTTATAGAATTCCAGTAGCAGATTTCCAAAGAGGCCCAAATTCCCCTGATGTATATAATGACTGGATTGTTCATATTGCATTCTAAAAAGAAGATATTGTTAAATAAAGTCATTATTTTTTGTTTTCTTTGTGCACAAAACATATTCTCGTAGCTTCATGAAATTAAGGCTGAACCATTGATGCCACATGGACTATTTTAATGATGTCCTTATTACTTTTCTGGGCCTTGAACATAGTAGTTCTGTTGCTGTCTATGCAGGGTCAGAAAGCTCTTGGATATCATCAAAAATATCTTTATTCATGTTCTGAAGATGAATAAAGATCATGTGGAATGGCATGAAAGTAATTAATGACAGAAATATTTTGCAGATGTCATCCGTCTTTTCTTTATCATGTTAATCTGATATTGACTACTTTAACGAATATGGTACGTAACTTTTCAATACGCAGGGGAAGTTCCCAGAATTAAAATAATAGCTACTTATTGTTGACTCGTTATGTGATGTTTTATCATTCAAATTTTAAAATTTCAAGTTAATTCAACAGTATGTTTTATGGTGGCGTGATAGCTTCACTTTTGTGACATCAAGGAAGAATTCTCAACTGGGGCAAGTTTTCTACAAACTTTGGTAACTAGTTTGTTACTCATATTGTAACGTCAAATGCATTTCTTTAGCACTGAAATGTATCATCAATTTGTGTACTCGTACGATGTTTATCTAACGAAATTAACAATACATGCAAATTGCAATATATGTATAACTTCAAAGGACAGTTGATCATCCTTGCAGTGGAAAACCATGTATAACCATGTGTCCCACTCAGATGTGTTTGGGAAGTTGCAAGTGTCTTGGTAGAACATTAGGGAAACATCTGCAGCAAATGGCAATTCTGGTGCAGTTTACAAAGATGAGATGCAATGTAGTGTCCACACAAAATAGTAATGTCCCCCATCTTCAGGGACTCATTATCCCATTACTGTATGTCAAATAACGTTAAACTTATGCACTAATTTGAGACAGTATAAAGCTGAATATCACTGGGGATAAATAATGACTCCATGTTTCCTGACAATGTTGCCCAGGGGATGATTATACAATGAAAAAAGCAGGGGGCCGAATACTGATCCCTGTGGAACTTGTGTGTTATCTGTCATATCTTCATTAACACAAATAAACTGATAGTGATTAAGGTATATTAGGATCTAAATCGTGCTAGAGCCTGCCCACAAATGGTGACACCTATGTCCTATGCTATCTGCTGGAATGACACTCTCTCGTGTACGCGTGTATGACAGTTCGTGGTAGCTAGAGATTAGTTTTAAAAGTGGATGTTTTTTTTCTTACACAAATGCATTGGTTTGCCTCAGAAGGCCTTCATTAACTCCCCAGAGCCACGTGGAGTGCTTTTTATGATGGTTGGATGCACTTTATGAGACTTCAGAATCTGAACATCTATTTACTGCCGTTATAAAGCTTGCCCAGGAATTATATTATAACTTAGATTGTATTTGTCTGAAAGTCATATAAATAGGATGGCTTTAGGGTGAGTACATAAAGGGTAGTACATAAGGGGACTATCTCTTTAACCCTACCGTACCTAAACTTAACTGCTGTGAGCGAATATCAGGATCTGCCATAGCTTTGTTCTTTGTCATTCTGGCTACTAAATAAGTTTGGCTTAATTTCTTGGATATATGCTGTTTTTTGGAGCTTTCAGACCCTCTCTATAGGTGGAGACAATATCCTTCCATGCCTCTCAAAATAAAATTGTACTCTTAACACCAGATGTGATACCATTTAAAGTGTACAAATAGCTTCTGGCACAGCATTCATTTGCAGCATTCATGACTGAAAAGGACACTTTACTATTAGTGATTAAAGATGCTGGGACTCCGGACTCTCACCATTGTCACCAGTTATTCATCAGTTACTGTCTCTCCCTTTCAATACTTACCTGTTCAGTTAAAGTGTTGTTTCAATAAATACCTGCAATTGGGTTCACCACCAAAACACACTCTCTCTCTCTCTCTCTCTCTCTCTCTCTCTCTCTCTCTCTCTCTCTCTCTTTCTCTGAGTCTGGTATATTCCAGACAAATGGATTGTGGGAGAGGAAAAAGAGAGAAAAAGACAAAATAAACAGATTAATCTGGTTGGTGGGTTATTGCAGTCTTTAATCACTGCAGCTCTTTCTCATTGGGCCTGCGCACCACAGAGGTCTGATGAATAAACAAACCTCCCACATTTTTAAGACAACCAGGCTTGAATTAGAATAGACTGTACACCATTTATTTCTGCTATTATGTTGTGTTTTATGAATATTTGTTTGTTGTCGCACATGAGAGACTCATAATTGCATAAGCAATTTGGAAAATAATGAGCATTTGTTGTGTCTTCATTTTACCAGCACAGAATTCACTTGTTTCAATGAAAACGCAGGGGTCGGGTTATGAACATAATTTTGGGATGGACAGGAAAAGTACCTGATTCACAAATAATCTCAAAATGGTAGGGTTGTTGTTTGAACAGGCAGTGTGCAGGTGTAGCTTATCGAAATAAATAAGCTGTAAGAACAGGTTGGAGTGATTGTAAATATATTTTTTTCTTGACTTGTCTTTGCTGTGTATTGTGACACTTCTGGCCTGTCAGACTTGACTAATCATTTCAGAATCTTGGCAGGATTGTGTTAGTATCACAGAACAGCTCAAAATAGGCACTGAAATTTCCTGTATGTCTTGTTTGCTTGTTTTTTCCCTCTAGAGCTGAAATTGTGTTAGTTCCATAATGTTGCAGCTGATAATATCTTTTGATAAGCCAAAATGAATCATTACAATTAAAATATCATAATTTATTTCCCATTATATGCTCATAAACCTTTATGCCCTAATTATTATTATTATTATTATTAATACACATAAGTACTACTAAAACAATACATTTAGATTTTGAAAAATAAACACGTCTATGGAAGCAACAATAAAAATTAATTTGAAGATGTGTTTTATTCATATCAGATACACATAGCGTAAGTAACTATAAGGTTCGCTCTATTCTTCCCCCAATTTACCAGCCACTTATTACTTGAGAAACTGATGAATTCATGTGCTGTAAATCCAACTGACAGGAATCTCTGCATTGCAGCGCGAACAAACATGGCAGAGCCCATCTCCCATTACAGATCACAATCAAGATCATTTAGAAAACGACCAAACATACTCATTTACACATATTTGTGAATCGGAATATCAGATCGTTCAGGACATGGTATGCAAATTTGTGAATATTTTAAATAAAAAAGGAAAAACTAAATAAAAGTGACCCATCTCTCATACAGTGTTTTCATGTCTGCGGTGTGTCACGTGACAAGCAGTAAGGGGAACGTTCTAAAAAAAACTCACTCTGAAGGGGACTGATAGAATATTTTAAACTCACCAGTGAAAAGGTTAAAGAGATCCAAATACACATTAGCAGTGCTATCATGACACTCACCCTACTGTTCACTTTCCATAGCTAGTAGAGCTGACTGGCGGCTGTGCCCGAGGTCTGCAGCGATTCTCTGGATACTCTTCCTAAGAGCACCGGAACTCGGAAATCTTTTACAATCCCACATCTTGCGGTCAGATTCCCAGTTTTACTGCAATGGTCGCATGCCGCGTAGACATGCATCTTGTATCTCCATGCACACAGGTGATAGGAATAGCGTTCTTTCCTTTTGGCCAGGGTCCAGGGGTGGATCTAGAAAAATATTGATGGGTTGGCAAGAAGGGTTGGCAGGAATTTTTAAGGGGTGGCAACATATGGCAGACGTGTATATGTACTGAATTTAGTCACAATTATCACAGTTTCATGATAAATAGTATATTTATATGCTATATTAACTTTTGTAGCCTACTTTACACAGAACAAACGTCAGACCTAAGTAACTAACATTATAGGCTATACAGTGGTGCAGTCTTTTTTGTAGTGTCTATACTGTGATCCCCTCCCCCGACCTCATTCTCACCTGTCCATAACCATTATCCCATAAGCACCTCCACACTCACAAATGCATACAGTATGCATCGACATATAATTGAGAGCATTATAAAAGATTAAGTGTAATCAACATGTCAATTTATTATAAGAAACACAACACAAATTTAACAGCCAATGACATTTACAGTTGGGAAGACTCAACTGATTTTCTATAGTTTAGTGTTAATCACCATCTAACTCAACCAGTCAAGAGCTACATTTAGCCTTAGATGTTATATGAATATGGTCCCTGAAGCATTGGTTTTATTAGCCGACAATAATAATAAACAAATGAACATTATAGGCACACATACAAATGTACTTTTAGAAATTGTTTTGGAAAAAAAAAAATTGTGTTATTGTTTTGGCAAGTTTAAATTAAAACATCTACGAAAACTTTATGATATTCCCTTAAAATAACTTTTTAGTAGATCTTTTTTAAGAATATTTTGCTTCGCAATTTCTTACATAATTGCTTTGAGTTAGACCAATCTTTTATTTTGGTGGGTTGTAGACAGAGTTTCTGTGTTTTTTAATAAACTATTATTATTATTATCTATTAGGCCTACTTGAAGTATAGCATATTCTAGTGTGCAATAGTACTATATTTCTGTTTAAAATTCTTCAAGTTATACCGAGATTTTATTCTGACAGGTTGTCGTAAAGACATTGCAGTTTCTGTCTGTGTATAGGATACGAATGAATGACGATCCTCTCCGCGCTGGTGTGCACATGTGTAGCCTACATCATGTGTCAGTATAGTGAAGAGCTGAAAACACCGCTCGTGCTTCAGTGCGTGCGTGCGTGGATGTGTGTGTGTGTGTGTAGTAGAGCACACATTGAGCGCTCAACCCCGAGACGTGAATAACAACACCTTTAATATTCACAGACACTAGTCCATATCGAGATTTGATTAAATGTACAGCCCTACTTTTGATTTATTCTTTCAAAAATGGCAAAATGCCGTGACGTTCTGCTTTATGAAGCAACTTCTATTTGTGACTGAATTCCGTGATTCAATCCTTGTCGCTTTTCAAACACAGACGGGTGAATTATGAATGAAAGTGTGAAAATTCAGACACAAAACGAAGTTGTTACGTATCCTCACGCTCTTTAAACGTGGGTTACATATCATGTAGTAATGAATAACGTAGTAGACTACACCACTGTAACGTTAGCGAAATAACATTCTTCAACCTGATACTTATCATCTCAAAGTCAAAATTACAAATATGGTAGCACTGTGCTTTCATTATAGTTTCATTTGTTTATAGATAGATAATCCATTTATACCTTTTTACTCCTGTGTTCCCTCGCTTTGCGCGCTCAGAAACTTTTCCAAACTAATCAGTCTCGTGCCGCTCTGTCGTCCTCTCGTGCTGCTGCATTCACTGCAGTCGAACATTGGAGATTCGCGCTCGTAAATTTTCTAATTGGCCATACCTTTTAACTCGTTGCTGCCAACTGGGGTGGCAACAGGGGTGGCAAGGCTTTCTTTTAGGGTGGCATTTGCCACCCCGGTAGATCCGCCCCTGCCAGGGTCGTACCTTTGTAGGTTGCACTAATGTAACAGAGTCCAGAATCGCCTTAATGGACCTGCCATTGATCTGAAAAGTCCACTATGGGGCTCTGTGGGGAATAGTGCGGTAAACAATGGAGCCGACCAGCAAGGCGCATGCTCCTGGTAATGGTGGTTCCTTTGGTATGGGCTCGTCCACTGGGCCAGGGGCTCCTGGTCTGCTCACTGGATGGAAGGTACCCTTCGGAGGTCGCTGTGCCGTGATCATCCTCTGGGGCTAGGGAACCACTCTCTCTCCAGCATCCTGGGCAAAAGATTACTCAACGAGTTCCACAGCCATTACCAAATCTGGCAGACAGACGGGATTGCATATGCTCATCAGCTTCTGATAACAGCGCGGGAGTGTGCAGACTGCGATCACCGTTTTCTCTACTACCTGAGTGGTGGTTTGGTAGTCCGCTAATAACCCGAGGTGGATGAGGTGAGTAAGCTGGATACCCTGAGGCTGGACGGGCTCGTTCATTGTACATCCACTGGTGAAATTGCTGGGCTGCGCAGACCAGAGACAGGCTAATCCTGGCCAGGATTTTGCCCTTGAGTGCTTCATAATCCTCATCCTGCGGGGGCTGTAGTGAGAAATATGCCTGCTGGGCCTCCCTTGTCAGGAAAGGTGCAAGCAGTTGGGCCCATTGTTCCCTCTCCCAATCCTCTCTTTGGGCAATAGCTTCAAACATAAGGAGATTCACCTCAATGTAATCCAGGTCACTTAGCTTGGTGAGAAGCTGATGTGACTATGTGCGGGCATGTGGTAGAGGTATGTGGGCGGCCGCACCCGCAGCTGTTCGACCACCTGCTCAGTTCTCTCCTACCTCACGGTAAGCTGCTCAGTGAACTGTTGCTGTCGTACAGTGATCTTGGTGAGCCGACGGATGATTTCCTTCATCTCAAAGCTCAAAATATGCTATCTCAGGGATATGTAAGAGAGAGAAAGTGGTTCTCTGTGGGCGATTAGAAAACAAAATTCAAACCTCTTTTTTTTTAATTCTGTCTCTAATCACTCCTTATTTGCTCTCATTCTCCACCACTGTGACAGGATGAGTGATAACAGACAACACAAGTTGGTATTGGCAGAAAAAAAAAAAAAATCCCCAGAAGGTAATTTATTGAGCTCATAAACCCAATACTGTGTGGGTGCAGGAATGCTAGTGTGCGCTTGGTGCTGGGAGGTCGGTGTGCACAGGTGCTGTGCTCCAAAATGTGCATTGTGTCAGCGTGAGAGGAGAAATGCCAATCGTCAGTTGCTGGACTCTGTAATCACAAGGAAACAACAGCATTAGAGGCACTTGTGGAGTTTTTGCTCACCCTTGCTTCCGACGTACACGCTTATATACAGTACGCGTATCCTCATTTGCCACAGGTGTAGGCAATCAGAACTTTCAGAACTGCTTCGAGTTGATTGCAGTTCTCGTGCGATTTCCATGGCAATGCTGAACCCGCACAGGTAGGCTCGGCATAAAATGTATTGTATTGTAAATAACAACATGGACATTTTCCAAAAAATGAAATAAATTTTGGGATGACTTAAGTAACAGATGAAGGACTTACCATTATTGTGTAAACAATTTTTTTTTTTTTTTTTGAGCATCACAATTTAGACTAAGAGTTTGTAATACTGTATATGTGCATCTGTTTCTTTGTTCTATGTCTGTTGCAGACTGAGCCAGAGATAATTGAAGAGACTGATGTTGACCGAGTGGTGGGCCGCCATTATTTTGGCTGTGGTCGACAAATCAAAGGTCAATCTGAGACATCAACACTGAGTTCCCAGCCTTCCATAGATGAGGTTCGCCAGCAGATGCATCTGCTGCTAGAAGAAGCCTTTAGTTTAGCTTCAGCTGGTCACTCCACTTCCAGCAGACACCATCACTCCCACCATCAGCATCCATCACTGGGTCCCTATGGCTTAGGTCCAGTCATCCCGTACTCAGAGGTGGTGACCAGTGCACCAGGCATTACAAGTCAAGGGCAGGGAGGCCTACAGTGGGTGCCAGCCTATAGACCAGACCCTTACCAGTGCAGCCTGGCCAAACAGGTACAGTTATAGATCTGATCTATATATATACATATCAGAAATAATCTTTCTTGCTAAAAGCTTCTATATACTAATAAGCAAATTTATCAAAAAGGCATTCAGGTTCACTCAGCTTCCTGAAATGGCTCTTGGGTCACCTCCACCCCCTGTCCCACCAAGAACAGGCCCTCCTCCTGAGTCATCTCTGCAGCGGTCAGAAAATATCCACATTCTTAGATTTTTGTTCTGGTAGTGTCCAATGCACAAGTTTATACAGCACTTATTAAAATAATATTTCCCATTATTTAGTATCGTTTCAAATTCAACTGACTTTCTGTCTTCCGTGGCTCACAAGAGGACGTTCAGAATACAAACAAGACAAATAAATGTGGAAAAAGCTATAAAAAAAAGATAATAATAATAATAATAATAATAATTATAAATAAAGGACAGAAAAATTACAATTAAAGTAGTGCATATGATCTGTGTTCAATATTCTACAATCTTCTGAAAGTTTGTCATGGAGTCATTATTTAATTAAAAAGAAAACATGTTTGCTTAATATTGGTTAAAGTTCTGTATTCATGTCAATCATGGTGTCATTTGTTGTTGTAACGGATCTCACTCAAAATTTTGGTCTATTCCAAATACTAAATACCAAGATATATAGGCTACTGTATACCCCAAATCAGCCAGAAAATACAGAGATATTAATGTTTGCTCATATTGCATATTATATATATATAGCATATTGACTTTACTAGTAAATTAATACTGTCACCTGGTGGTGAAACCATGTCAATGTATGTATAAAATTGTTTTTCAGGTCATCTTCTGAACTTGATCCGAAGGATCATTGCTCTGAGTCGTCAGTGCCGCGTCAGCATGACAGCGCCCCCTACAAACCAAAAGCCAGGGCGCCACTCCCACCTATCACTACTGAGCCCATTCCCAACCACTCAGGTTAGTGTGCGTGATTATATGGGTTTATGCAGGTCTGTGTACACTAGTTTGTGTCTGTCTAGGACCATTGATGGCACATGTAGGATACTTTAAACTGTGAACCATGTTGAGGAGAGTTTGGCTGCTTCATTTTTAAATGATCAGACCAAATATTTTTACCTGTTTTATTGTTAATTTTCACTGAGGAAAAAAATATATAAAAAAGAAGATGAAAACAAAGAGTTTAGAATAATAAGACACTATAGTATAGGCTTTTACCAATAAACATTTTTGTCCCACAGGAAACCCCATGACAGCAGTGTACGCCATCCCAGCCACTCGTCCAGGATACACAGGATATTTCATCTCCACGCCACCCTCCTCCTACCACAGCCCATCCTGGATGTCTTATCCCCCTGAACCCGAGGATGTGCCTCCTCAGTGGGCTGAATCTGTAAGAATTAATTTATCATACAGTCCTTTATCATGTGTCCAATTCTGCTTCACAAACTGGGTTGCATCCAAAGACCCCAATGTTACAGTGCATGCACCATTAAAACAATTTAATGTGGAATAAACCTCATGGACTGCAACCAAGGGAAGCAGAACTGGTCTGTCACATGTGCCTCTATAAATTGTTCTGAATTTAGGAGGCATTCTGTCAGATCATGTGACCTGCCTTCGGGTACAAGACTCGTCTTTTTGGATTGTCCTTCTTATCCCTGTTTGTGTGTGCCTGCATTCACATGGTGTCTTTTTGCAGAACCAGTGTCATTTAGAAACCATTTGCTGAACTGAATTTATCGGTGACGTTGAGTGGAAACAACAAATTCCCAGGGTAGATGAGCACATTTCTTCAAATGAAACACTTTTTCTTTTTTTTCTTCTTCTTCTTCTTTTCTCTGTCATGAGCAGGGTTGTGTGCCATTCAGAATCAAATTGTGAATACCTTTAAAATTCCAGGTTTTGAATTGAGGAAAGCAAAAACAGATGAAAAATTGAAGTAGAATTAAACAAATAATGACATTCACTGCTTGGCTATCTATAGGATAAAATGTATATATCCTATAGATATAGCCAGGTTCATATTCATATTCTGATATTGCATTTGTACTACAATTTAAAAACATTCTTAAGAAAAAAATTCATCATAACTGCCTTTTTTTTCTCGTTTTTTTTTTTTTTTTTTAGATTGTACTAAACTTTTTTTTTTACTTCTATAACCTAATCTAATGAATTTCCTTCTTTTTTGATGTTTATATTTATTTTCATAAATGAATTAGAAAACAATTTGATTTGCATTTTTCATTGGCACTTGTCAAAATTAAAATAAAATAAGTCTAATGATTATTAGGGGAAATGTATTTTACATATCAGGGAATAAGTATGCATAACTTGTCAAGATTAATTATTAAATTAATTTATTAAATAATCAAGTAAGGTGGACTAACGTGTTGGTCTAATGAGTGTTGTGTGACCGTTGAATATCACTGAATGGCAATTTAGTACATAAATCATATTGTGGGGTGGCCAATTAAATTCCAATTTACACTCAAAAGGGAGTCTTTTTTTTTTTTAATTCTGAATTATGCCCAACCCTGGTGACAAGGTGACCCTTGTTCAAAGTGTTTTTGATTTCATAATTCATAGTTTAATGAAAATGATCGCATCACACAATTCAAACTTGTTTGAATGGAGTGTCACTAATTTTACTTTGAAGTATATCCTTAAGATTTTCGTTTTCCTTATCGTGAGTGTCGTCCTTGTGCATCTGTCTGTTGGTTCCCTTTTAAACTGTAGAAATTGGTCAACTGCAGCACAGATCAAGACTCACTAGAAATAACAATACACCCTAGCTGACTTGTTTGAGAGCAGGCCTTGTTGAATGCTACATGTTTTCTCTTTCAGATGCCCCTACCAGGCTACGCAGAGGCCTTTCCTCATCCTCATTATCCTCAGGGCAGCCCTCTCCTGTGGCACCACCGCCAAGCTATTCAGGGTGGTCTAGACAATCCACCCTCCTCCTCCACTGCAGTGTCCCAGCAGAGTCTCGCAGAGCCCGGAGATCCGATCAGCCCTGACACCCCCCTCAGTAGCCTTTCCACTTCAGCCCTAGTCAAAGCCATCCGTGATGAGGTGGCCAAACTGGCCAAGAAGCAAGCAGACATGTTTGAGTTCCAGGTGTAGAACATTCTGGTAGAACATTCCATGAATTCACCAGCTGCACTGAGAATGAATAGCATAATACATTTACAACTTCAGATTTCACTGGATTAAGTCATATTTCACTGGATACTTTTTTCCCCCTTTCAGTGAAACACCTGCTTGCTTTTTAATAAAGTTTTTGTGTGGTTCTTTTTGCCATTGTACTATAACATCAATATGTAATTAAACATTTGCTTTATTGTAGTGTAACATTAATATGTATTTAAAGTTTTTATTTAATGGGACAGTATGGAAATCTATAGTTTTCTCATTTTAGCTGTGTTGTATTTTATGAAACCTGGCATGGTAATTAAAGTCCACCTACAATTAAAAATTAATGTCGTTAATTATACACCCTCATGTTGTTCAAAACCCATAATGAAGCATAAACGAAGATATTTTTTATATGCTCCTTTGTACATCCATTGAATGTCCAGTCACCCAAAATTGGCAAGCTTTAAAAAGTTCATAAATACATGGTAAAAGAAACCCGTATGATCCAAATCTCTGAAGAGACGCTAAAGAGATTGCTATATATTAAGAACAGATTTAATTTATGCTTTTGTTAACATATGAGCAGTTATCAGTGCACATTCATATAGCACACATGCACAAGCACATTAAAGCTTCTTCAACCTTGGTAAGGTTACTCACATTTCAAGAGTCAAGCAAGTACTGTACGTTTGACAAAAATGACGATAGAATATTATTATCTTCAATTATGTTCTAAAGACAAGCAAAAGTATTGGTTTTGTAACAATGTGAAGGTATACAAATTAATTGTGAATATTATTATCATTTTTTTTTCTCTACTATCTAAAGTAGAAACACACTGAACAGTTTTTAAACAACTAACAGTCATTTCCAAAGCTCGATAAGTCAAGTCAACTGGGTGCAATTTATAATGAAATACAATTCATAGCAATAAATTCATATATGGTTTTGTGCCTGCAGAAGCCCTAAGATTTAAATTTAAACCAATTTTTTTTTTTTTTTTTGTTAACTGAAAGTGATGCTACTGTACATGTTGGACACTTCCCATGTAGATATCCTTGTGTGGGCATACGTAGGGTGAACTAACAGTTTAACACTACATCCTATTGAGTAGTTTGTGCATCTATGCTGGCTACATGACCTGCCCAGAAACCTTAGTGGCACCCGTGCCGTCACAGTCTTGTTTTCATTCATGTAAAAACAAAAATGTCTTCTACCTTGAATAAGGCCCATGGCAGCAAACTTTTAAGTGCTTAATTAATTTGCATATTCAACAGAAGGAATGTGTTATGCTTTAATAGCTTGAGATATAACAATACACCCTGTAAAATTGTTCTGTTAAAGGTGCTAATATAGGTGTACTGCTTCGTCATTGGTGGAGTGAAATATAAAAGAGCTTTATGATGATCACGTGAATGAGTCACATTATTTAAAAAAAAAAAAAAAAAAAAGTATACACATCTGCTTTATATCCATATGCCAACACAATTTACTTTAGATCAATGTTTGATTAGTTTATTAGTCAATTATGCATAGATCAAAATTACACATACATTTTTTTACTTTAAGTCTGATAAATTTTTGAAAAAGTACACATAAGTTACTTATGATAACTGTCATCTCAAAGATGTTCCAGTATTTTCATTGCCAACTTGGCCCATGTCATCTGCCAAAATAAAACTATTAATTTTAGCAATTAACTATTAATTAGCTTGAGCATGTTGTGTACCATGAAGTGGCTAATGAAAACAGAAGTGTTGATGGTTTTTGTGATTTACTGTAAATTGAGTTTTATAAAATGTATGTATAAGCAGTTTGCCCTGAAGGGGCAACAGTAATGCATCACACTTGTATAACGTACATTTTAATAACTAGGTTTGTTTTTAATTGTATTCATTTATTTATTTTTTACATACAATCCCTACATTCTCTCCCAAACATTTCTTCAACTGAAAACATTTAAATGTTTAAAATGTGGTCAATTTTGTAACATATAATAATGTAAAAACACTGTAATGTCTTATTATTGTTTACATTTATTTGTTTATTTTTAATAATTGTTCAGAGGCAGCTTGAAAAAGTAAAATACAGTTTACTCACATGACTTAAACACACAAATGTAAAAAATACTATATAAACAGTGAAAATGAACTTTGAAATATGGTGATTGCTGTCGGCTGCATGAAGTTACTATATTCCCAATAAGATCTGGTGATTACACTCAAATCCTTTGCACATGCCATTGTCATTTATTATTATTATTATTATTATTATTATTATTATTATTATTATTATTATTTATTTCCATATGTTTAGTTTGTTGATATAAGTTGATATAAAACCAATGTATTGCCATTAATTTTCATTTTGAACCACATATCTAATAAAGCACTATCAAAAAGTGTGTTTGAGCCATTTCCAACAAGACATTTTGCAATAAAACATAACAGAATGAAAAATTTTCTCGTTTGTTGAACTTTTTAAACAATTTTATTTTGTTCCCTACATGGCTTAGACCAGTGGTTCTCACCACCATGCTGAACACAGTTTAATAATAAAAAAATAATAATAACTTTCAGTTTTACGATTTATTTTAGGTTTTACATTAATTTAAAAATGTACTAAACAAATATAAGCTATAATGTTTTGTTATGTAAAATATATATATTTTTCACACTGTATATTATTTTAAGACACAAGCAAGTAATTAAAGTTACGCATTTAACAAACACTTTGGTAGAATTCAGTTCAAATAGTCATCAGCAGCCATAAGTTTTGTAAAATTGAGCATCGGAATGGACACATTTGTTATTAAGGGGAAAAAATGCAGGTGAAAGAACACATACAAACAAGAGTAGTCGCAGCAGTGAAGGAAGGAGAGTGCTGGACTTTCTGTATCAGCTTTCGGTTTGCCTTCCACTCACTTGAATATATTCAGTCCATCTCTCCACCCCCCCCCCTTTCCCAAAACAGCTTATAATCTACTACTGTTTCAACTATATTAAAATAGTTCAGTTTTTGTATGTAATGGCAAAGTGATTACATTTCGTTTCATTAATTGTGTCAAGTCTGAGGAGGAGAGGCTGGATGAAAAAATACCCTCTCTAAAATTTTGAATTTGGACTGCAATACCTAGTTCAACCACTCTGTGTCAATTTTAAATTACTACTTAACAAAATAAATAAAAAACTCTTTCATTGTAATCATAATCCGTAAAGATGCACTTCTGTCTAAAGGCATGTCTGAGGAGATGGTGAGTCAGGATCGGCAACTTCATCCTTGCAACACCGACTCAGAAAACAGAAAGCAGAACTGTTCAGCTATGCTGACAGGACATCGATATTTGATATAAATTTGGATCAACATAGGCTACATTTGTGAACGCACATTTTCTGCAATGTCACGCACCAAGTCAAACTTCTGTGCATCAGTGTAATATTCACGTAAGCACTGAATATTTGCGATACTGAACTACGGCATGACAGCGAGTTGCTGTGGGATTATTGGCTTGGCGCCAGTTGTATGTGGCATGTGAATACTGCTGCACGTTTAGTTAGTTAATTTCAAATTGGACACTGGAGCACAGGTAAATGCATTTCCATTGCACACATTTAATAAGCTACAAGCTCAGAGCAAGCTCACACCAACTAAGCGCAGCCTCACATGATATGGTGGTCAAATGCACGCAGTAAAAGGGACATGTGCGCTGCCGTGCATATACAAAGACAGGGAATGAACTGATGACCTTTTACATAGTCGACACGCAAGCACCGCCTGTGTTAGGTCTAAAAGCATGTCTGGACCTGGACTTAATCAAGCTAGTGCTCTCAGTGAATGCACTTAAAGAAGACAAGTCCATCATGGAGGAATATGCTGATGTATTTGATGGCATTGAATTATTTCCAGGGGAATGCACAATCCATCTAAAACCCGATGTAACCCCAGTTGTTTACCCACAAAGGAGAATACCACTGGCTCTACGTGGCAGACTGAAAGAAGAGCTGCAAAATATGGAAAAACAAGGAGTCATAGTCAAAGTAAGGGAGCCCACTGACTGGGTAAATGCACTTGTGGTCGTGGAAAAACCGAGAACCGGCAAACTCAGAATATGCTTGGATCCCCGCAACCTCAATAAAGCTATCAAGTGTCCACATTACCCCTTGCCAATAATACTGTAGAAGACATCACACCCAAGCTAACAGGTGCAAAATACTTCAGTGTTTTATAAAACTTATAGAAAAATCTTCCAAGTTGACGACATTCAACACTGTATTTGGACGATACAGATTTCGGCATCTTCCATTTGGCATAATTTCAGCTCAGGATGAATTTCAGCGCAAAGTCGACGAGACATATGAAGGTCTAAATGGTGTCGTTGTGATCGTTGATGACATTCTGGTTTATGGACAGACCAAAAAGGAACATGATGACAACTTACACGCAATGTTGCAAAGGTCCCGTGAGAAAGGTGTGAAGCTCAACCCTTAGAAAAGCATCGTGAGTGCTACTGAAGTTTGCTATTTCGGTCACTGTTTATCTGCTGAAGGAGTCAATCCAGACCCTGAAAAGGTCTCAGCAATCAAGCACATGGAGCCACCAAAGACCAAAGCGGAGCTCGAAACAGTCCTGGGAATGGTAAATTACCTGTCCAAGTTTGCACCCTGCTTATCGGACATTAATGCACCACTTCGGCAACTCCTCACACAGTCCAGCAAGTTCATATGGGATTCAAAGCACGACACCGCATTCCAAAAAATGAAAGATCTCATAACTAAGGAACCGGGACCAGTACTTGCATACTATGACCCACAGAAAGAACTGCACCTTCAAGTGGAAGCATCGAAATATGGCCTTGGTAATGTCCTACTGCAGGACGGGAAGCCGCTCAGCTATGCGTCAAGGTCACTGACCGAATGTGAAGTTAGCTACGCTCAAATAGAGAAGGAGCTCTATGCGGTCTTATTCGGCTGTAAGTGCTTTCATCAGTACATGTATGGCCGGAAAGTCACAGTGGAGTCCTATCACAAGCCGCTTGAATCAGTGATGAAAAAAACACTAGCCACAGCTCCGCCGCGACTTCAAAGAATGATCCTACAACTTCAGAAATATGACATCACCATCACACACTGGCCAGGAAAAGAGATTCCTGTGGCAGATACCCTCTCTAGAAAGTTCATCGAGACAGAGCACGACAGTCTTAGCAAAGGAATGGACATGCAAATTCACATGGTTTACAAAAGCTTACCTGTTAGTGATGCAAAGCTGCAACAGATCCGTGCCGAGACTGAGTCAGACAGCCAGCTTGTCCAGCTAAGACAGGTGATTCTGGATGGATGGCCCGGAGAAAGGAGAAAATGCCCCACAGACATCAGTGGCTTCTGGAATTTCCGAGATGAACTGTCATTGACAAATGGAATCATTCTCAAAGGTGAGAAAATAGTCATACCCACCTCACTCAGAGAAGATATGCTCACACGCATTCACTTCGGTCATATGGGCATTGAGAAGTCAAAGCAAAGAGCATGAGATGTGTTATTCTGGCCAGGGATGTGTAAACAGATAGAACGAATGGTTGAGAGATGTGATACGTGCCTGGAGCGACGTTGTTCAAACACCAAGGAGCCTATGCTTTCTCACAAAATACCAACCAGACCGTGGCAGGTAATAGCTTCAGACCTCCTTACCTGGAACAACGAAGAATATATGGTTACAGTAGACTACTATAGCTGTTTTTTTTAATTGGAAAAACTCAACACGACCACGGCTGCCACTGTCATCAGCAAACTCAAAGTCATCTTTGCGAGACATGGCATTCCAGAAAAAGTAGTTTCAAGGCAAGGAGTTTGAAGACTCCCAAAGACATGGGGTTTCACCCACACCACCACTAGCCCCCATTATCCCCAAAGCAATGGCTTGGATGAGAAGACTGGGCAGAAAGTCAATCTTGACAAAAGCCAAGATGGACAGGAATGATCCCTATCTCAGTTTTGTTAGAGTATAGGAATACACCTGTTGACAACTTCAAATCGCCTGCCCAGCTTCTCGTGAGTCGCAGACTGCGATCCATACTGCCAACAACCAACAAACAGCTCCTACCTGAAAATGTCAGTTTCGCAGAGGCATGCTCCAAAAGAATAAAACAGCAGCAGAAAAAGTATTATGATCGTTCGACTCGTCCACTTTCACAGCTTCATACTGGACAATCCGTTCGGATACAAGAGAATGGCCTTTGGAAACCAGCTGTTGTTGTCCACCCTGCCAATACACAAAGATCCTATCATGTTTGTACTTCAGATGGTCGGGTGTATTGCAGAAACCATTGTCATCTTCTCAGCACAAAAGAGGAGCCTGTGGAAAACACTTGCGTTTCTGCAAACATAGAGGAAGAGCAAAACACCAAATCCTCATCAATGCTTCAGAGACACCCTGAAGCACCAGCACAGCGTTCAAGTGACAGAGAGGTCCAGCCCATACAATACCATACCAGATCGGGTCGAGCAGTGCGACCAAGAGAAATTCTTTTTTTCTTTTTCTTTGTAATTCACCTGGGGTGTAGGTGGATTGCTGCTCCTGTGAGAGAAAATGGAATCTAAGATCTGGTATGGGCTGTCTTAGAACCATAGACATTTCGTTCCTAAATATTGTCCTAAATGATGTGCTTCTTTAAGTGTCAGATGTGTGGAGATGCTTCGTGAAATGCAGCAACCTCTATTTATGATAGAGTAATGTTTGAGTAGTTTGAATATGATTGATGCATATATATATATGTTTTGTTTTTCTTTAAAAGAAAGGGGATGTAATATTCACATAAGCACTGAATATTTGCAACACTGATTTACGGTATGACAGCGAGTTTGCTGTGGGATTATTGGCTTGGCGCCAGTTGTATGTGACATCGGAATACTGCTGCACATTTTCCAGTAAAGCTCCAAGTTTGTTCGGTACTCGCTGTACGTCTCCTTATTTTGCACGCCCTGTGCAACATATAATAAATGAAGAACAAGACAGTCAGTGTGGAAGATTTTTATTGGTCAATATGTCAACTAATCAGGCATAATCAATGTGAATCTAGCCATTTATGTATCAAGTTATTCTACTGTTATAATCATGCATTTGACTGTATGTAGAGGCCTGCCTGAGAATGGAATGTGCAGAGAGTGCTGGGGTATAGTATATGGTGCAGCTGCACACTCTATTTGGACATATGACAAAATATATGATCAGACCTCCTTGGTGCAGACATTACCAAAATACAGCATATAGTAAAGTTGGACACCCTATTTTGACATAAGACAAAATATATGATTAGGACTCCTCGTTTCACTTAAAATAAATTCTACATCCTAAAAGCAAGCTGGAGACAGCCATAAAAGTTAAAAGAGTTGATAAACAGAACCATATGTATGAAATGTATTGAACATGGGCATCAAATTGCCTGAGTTTTTAGAATGCAGAAGACGTGGAGGATTATAATGTAACAGGAGCACATTCAAATACGGAGGTGCTAAACCATTCAGGGCTTTACAAGTAATAAGCGATGTTTTAAAATCTATACAATGTTTGATAGGGAGCCAATACAGACTGCAACTTACAATTACAACTTCATTGTGCTGTAACTCCTTTCGAGCGGAATTTCACAAAATTATATGTACATATAATATAGGAAACCGGCCTATGTCAACATATGTCACATATGTCACCTATGTCACATATTAAAAACATATATTAAAATATATATGTTTATATAGGTTCTTTCCATGTGGGACTGTACTGGTGCTTACGTTAGACTTACAAATACACTTACAAATGTCTAAGTGTCATTCCATTACATATATTGAACGGGGCTGGAATTCAGCGTCACATTTTGTTTTATGAATGTTTATCCACTCACATTCTGCCAATGTGAACTCAAAACAGTACTTTGTCTTCACTCCCTCTCTAAATTTTCCATATTCATGATCCTCACCACATCTAGTACCATCTCTTTCCTTTGTAAATTCAACATCATGTGCAAATTCCTGATTAAATATGTGCTCTCTTATATCTCATAAATCCATAATATAATTCATTCTGTCATAATCTTTGTCTCAGACTCAACCAAACAGCAGTCCCTCCAGAAAAACGTGGATTATTTTTGTGATTGTTGCGGGCAAAAATCCTTGATTTTGCGGCAGGTTTTCTTAAAAAATGCGATGGAATATGCGGGATATTTTTGCAATCTTATGCGATGAAATTGCGGGAACTTGCAAAAACTGCGATTTGATGAAAAAGAGAAAAAAAGAGAAAAAAAGGTGCCCAAAACCCCCCCCCCCCCCCAACACCCTGTTCTCACTAGGCTACTACCTTACTGTAAAGAGTAATTTCTTATGACTTCCTATGATAAGCAAGCATACTAAATCACATAATATTTAAGTTCTCATTCTGTTTTATTTCAGACCTTAATCAACACATGGCTCAAACTTACAAAACATTGAGTCAAACAAGTTCTCTAGCTTTACAAAAGGAATATTCAACAACTTCAGTAAAAATGAATACAAATAAAATATACACACAAATATACAATATACAAACGCAATATAAATTATTTTACATACTACTAATATACTTACAACTGTAAGGTTTTGGTACTATTCTGTAACAAAAAAGTACAATCTTACAACTGTAGAGGTGCATCAACTTCTGAATGAAACTACAACAGTCCACTGTGAAATTGAAAACTAACTGCGTAGCCTAACACTGGCCTATCATTCGCCATCCTCATCCTCATCCCTCTCTCAAAATAATTTGCCCCCACTGTCATACACACCGGGTAACTGCTTCGCGCGGTCTTTTGCGCTTATTTTTGTTGGCAGATGAGAATGATTTGCGTCCTTCACCCTGGTTTTCACCACGGGCTTCACAGATGATCTCCCAAAACCTTTTGTTAGCTTTAGCAGATCAAATCTCTTCCTCTACTCCCACAACAAGAACCACTACATTAATCAAGTCTGCTTTTGGATCTACGTACACATCTTCTCTTTCCTCACTCTCTGTTCCATACTGCAATGTTCTTTTGTTTTCTTTTTGGATTTATTCCCTCTCATTACATCCTCCCACTCATTTCCCCTACAGTTTCTAACTTGCTCCCTAAATTCCATGCTGTTGCTGTCAAAATGACTCCATCCCTGCCATCCTTGTCAGATTTTATTTATTTTTTTTTTTGGGGGGGGGGGGGGGGGGGGGGTTCAGCTGTCATTATAGGGATAGTTCATCCAAAAATGAAAATGTGATGTTTTTCTGCCTACTCCCAGGACATCCAAGATGTAGGTGACTCTGTATCTCCAGTAGAACACAAACAAAGATTTTTAACACAGACCGTTGCAGTCTGCCAGTCTTAATGGAGGTGAATGGGAATCACGGCTAAAACATACAATAAAACCTAACATATATATAGATAGGACTGTTCTCTAAAGTATACTTATAATGTTATCAAGATTATTACCTCAAAAAACATACTTTTGAAGTTATAGGCTATTTCCTGTCCTGTTTTTGACTGAACACCAGAGATTTGTATTTCTTGGTTGAGGTGCAGGAGGAACTTTGAGGAGAACTTTGCAAAGGAGAGCTCGGTTCAGTGTTGCTGTCTGTGAGACATGGCTCTCTACATGCGCACCGAACACAGCGTGTGAGGAACTAGCTACTCAGTTGAGCTTTTCTGCATCTTGTATTTGAATGCTTTAAACTCTTTTGAATATTTACATTGGCAAGTGTCAAGGCTTAAAAACACGTGAAAATGATAAGTTTTTGTGACGACATGCAGCAGTGGCCTGTCCACTGTCTTGATCGTCTTTTTAGGCTGGCCTCAGCCAGACGGTTGAGATTCCCAGGAGCCCACCCTCAGCCGTGGGCCCCTATAATTGTCACCACTTTTCACCCCACTAGCGACGGTCCTGCCCCTCAGAACACTTTGTTTGACTATGCGTGGCAGATTGCAGACTTGTAAGTAAAAGGCCACTTCTATGATTGGCTAACTCTGTGTATGTTTGATAGTACACATTCTGCATAGATGGACGCTGCTGTGATTTAGGTCAAAAACTAATACTTGTTAAGTGATCTGTATGAAGAGACAAAGAAATAGTGACCACATAATGAAAACAGTTACCAGGGGTCAGTGGTGCAATGTAACGAAGTAAAAATACTTTGTTACAGTACTTAAATATTTTTTGGGAGTATCTGTACTTTACTTGAGTTTTTATATTTCAGCCAACTTTTACTTTTACTCCACTACATTTCCTAAATAAAATTTATATTTTTACTCCTAAACATTTACCATAAGTATATTCGCTACTTACTACAAAATAGTCAGAAGAACACAGATGGCAGGAAAGCAGGTTTGACGAATCAGTGGTCTGGTATTTGCAACACCTTTGCTCACCTGCAAACAAGTGTGCACACAACCACGGATGATTTAATTTCCCACTCAAATCGAGTCAGGGGTGTGCGATGCATCATCGTCTGCGATAATATGGTACGTCTTGTTGTAATGATGTGCAATCTGACATTACACTCTAAAAAACGCTGGGTTGTTTTTTCAACCCAACTGCTGGGTTGAGGCCGTTGGATAGGACTTTGGGATGTTTTAACCCAAGTTTGGGTTGAAAATAACTCTCTTTTTTAACCCAGCGGGCTGGGTTGAGGATGCGGACGTGAAGGAGAGCACGCACGTCACGTCAAAATCGTACGTCTCCAGTGTGAGCAGCCGCCATTTTCTCAGCGTGATAGAAGCGAGAAGCGAGTGAAAGACTAGGGTAAGTAAATATTCAAAATGTAAAGTTATCTTTTATTGTTTACCCGGTTGTATGTAAGGCGGAAGGTTTTATGAAAGGCGGAAACAAAGGAGCTTAACTTTATATATATATATATATATATATATATATATATATATATATATATATATATAAAAACGGACGCGGTTTTCACCTCAGACACGGAGGTCTTAACTGCCTCATGTAACGTTACTGAACGGAGGATGTACTTTTAATATAACGTCTGTGAATGTATTTTGTCATATTTACATAAGATTTTACATTATCTGTACTCTTTGAGGCGTTAACGTCTCGGTTACGTACGTAACCCTCGTTCCCTGATGGAGGGAACGGAGACGTTATGTCGACCGACAAATGGGGTCTCACTTGGGAGGCCAATCATCTCTGATTTTAAGAGAAAACGCCAATGAAATTGGCAAGTGGATTAACACACCTGAGCCACTCCCCGTGCCAGCGGGTATAAATAGGGCGACAGGTGCATCCACTCATTAGGTTTTACGCTGAGGAGCCGAGAACGTGTCCCGGCAACAGCGAATGGTTCAAGGTTGTGGCATGGGGACATAACGTCTCCGTTCCCTCCATCAGGGAACGAGGGTTACGTACGTAACCGAGACGTTCCCTATCTGTCAGTCACTACGAGTTATGTCGACCGACAAATGGGGTCCTATGGAAAACGCCATAACCTGAACCTTGTCACAACCCTGAGGCGCTGCAATTGTTGACAAGCCTTGGCGTGCCACAAAAGCTACGCTTAAGGTCGTAACCTTCCCAAAGCCCCAGCGCAAATTCACTGACCTTGGTACCGAAGGGGCCAAAGGGTGAGTACATCGCTGCTGGAGAAGGCCATGCTGCTGTTCCGCCCACATAAAGTAAATGGAAGGGATTTCAACCTTCAGTGAAAGATTGCTTCAAATCTTCCCTATTTGTTCTTTCAGCTGGCAAGACAATGGGGAAGCGAGCCTTTAGGAAGGGTCGCTACGGAGACCACATCCTACCCGTAGGGAGGTGACATGTGGATATACTGATATGGACTGACCCAGGGGGCAGTACTACATATGGAAGGGGTCTCTGAGGCAGGTCCTACCTTGGAGTAGGGATGGGACGGCTGCCAGAAGAGACAGACAGAGCGATCTGTCAAGGGAAGACACGGGTTTGCCAAGAGGGAAACCTTACCGTGGAAGAATACACATATGGGATTACCCGCAGGGAACCCAGCCATATGGACACCTAGCCCAGTACGGGGGCTGACCGGCTCCGGGCATGCTAACGCCAGTACTGGGCCTGGCGACAGACTGCTCCGCCAAGTCTGACGCCGAGGGTGCTGGAGGAGCTCGACCAGGGTACGCCAACCAGGGAACTCTACTGGGAGAAGAAGGCGCTCACATCCCCGTGTTAGGGGGAATGGCGCAGCAAGCGAGACACCCAGCCAGCCCTTCCCGCCAATTACCTGTTACCCAACACACGGGAGGAAACTGGCTCTACACGGAGGTTGTAAAACATCGCAAAGGTGTTAGGTGTCGCCCAGCCCGCAGCTCGACAAACGTCTGCCAGAGAGGCGCCGTGCGCCAACGCATAGGAGGAGGCCACACTCCGTGTGGAGTGGGCCCTCACCCCCAGGGGGCACGGCTCGCCTTGGGAATGGTAAGCCAAGGCGATGGCGTCCACTATCCAGTGGGCCAACCTCTGCTTAGAGACAGCCTTCCCCTTCTGCTGACCTCCAAAGCAGACCAGGAGCTGCTCAGAGCTTCTGAAGCTCTGGGTGCGGTCCACGTATATGCGAAGCGCTCTTACGGGACACAGCAACGACAAGGCTGGATCTGCCTCCTCCAGGGGCAGCGCTTGCAGGTTCACCACCTGGTCTCGGAAGGGAGTGGTGGGAACCTTGGGCACGTATCCAGGCCGGGGTCTCAGGACAACGTGAGAGTAGGCCGGCCCGAACACAAGGCACTCTTCACTTACCGAAAATGCTTGGAGGTCCCCGACCCTCTTGATGGAAGTGAGCGCGATCAGGAGCGCTGTCTTGAGAGACAGGAACTTCAGCTCAACCGAATCCAGCGGCTCAAAGGGACCCCTCTGAAGTCCCGCCAGGGCAATAGAGAGGTCCCAGGAGGGAATCAGGGGTGTCCTAGGAGGATGTAACCTTCTGGCACCCCTCAGGAACCTAACGATCAGGTCATGCCTCCCCAGGGACCGGCCGTCCACTGCATCGTGATGTGCTGCAATGGCAGCCACATACACCTTCAGGGTGGAGGGTGACAGCCCACGCTCCAGCCTACCTTGCAGGAAAGAAAGCACGACTCTGACCGGGCATCTCCGGGGGTCTTCCCGGTGAGAAGAACACCAATTCGTGAACAGACTCCACTTCAGAGCATAGGCCTGCCTCGTAGAAGGGGCTCTAGCCTGAGTGATAGTGTCTACCACCGCTGGGGGCAGATCACTTAGGTCTGCCGCGTCCCGTCTAGAAGCCACACATGGAGGTTCCAGAGATCTGGGCGCGGGTGCCAAATGGTGCCAGGCCCCTGAGAGAGAAGGTCTCTCCTCCGGGGGATGCGCCAGGGAGGGGCTGTCACGAGGAGCATGAGTTCCGAAAACCAGGTCCGGGTGGGCCAGTAAGGCGCAACCAACAGGACCTGTTCCTCGTCCTCCCTGACCTTGCACAGTGTCTGTGCGAGCAGGCTCACTGGGGGAACGCATACTTGCGTAAAGCCAGAGGCCAGCTGTGTGCCAGTGCATCTGTGCCCAGGGGGGCCTGGGACAGGGAATAGTACAGCTGGCAGTGGGAGGACTCGTGGGAAGCAAACAGGTCTACCTGGGCTTCCCCGAATCGACTCCAGATCAGCTGGGCCGTCTGGGGATGGAGTCGCCATTCCCCGGGGAAAGTGAGCTGTCGTGAGAGCACGCTGGCTGCACGATTGAGCTCCCCCGGGATGTGGACAGCACGCAGCGACTTGAGCCACGTCTGACTCCAGAGGAGGAGATGACGGGCGAGTTGAGACATGCGACGTGATCGTAAACCGCCCTGTCGGTTGATGTACGAAACAGCTGCAGTGTTGTCCGTGCGGACCAACACGTGCTTGTCCAGCACTAGCGGACGAAACCGTCGCAAAGCTAGATGCACTGCCAGCAACTCCAGGCAGTTGATGTGCCACAGCAGTCGAGGTCCTGTCCAGGACCCTGAAGCTGCCTGCCCGTTGCATGTCGCGCCCCAGCCCGAGTTGGAGGCATCTGTTGTGACAACAACGTGCTGGGACACTTGTTCTAAGGGCACGCCGGCCCGTAGAAAGCAAGGTCCGACCAAGGACTGAATAGGCGGCGACACATCAGTGTGATGGTGACACGATGTGTACCGCGGCGCCATGCCCATCTCGGGACTCGGGAGCGTAACTAGTGCTGAAGTGGTCTCATATGAAGCAACCCGAGCGGCGTGACTGCGGCTGCGGATGCCATATGCCCCAGGAGCCTCTGAAAGTGTTTCAGCGGTACCACTATCCTGCCTCTGAAGGAACTCAGGCAGTTCAGCACTGAGTGGGCACGCTCGCTGGTGAGACGTGCCATCATACTCACCGAGTCTAACTCCATACCGAGATAAGAGATTCTCTGCACAGGGGAGAGCTTGCTCTTCTCCCGGTTGACCTGAAGCCCCAACTGACTGAGGTGCCGAAGCACGAAGTCCCTGTGATCGCACAACTCTTCTCGGGACCGGGCCATAATGAGCCAGTCGTCGAGATAGTTGAGGATCCTGATGCCCACTTCCCAAAGTGGGGCAAGGGCGCCCTCCGCGACCTTCGTGAAGACACGGGGGGACAGGGAGAGCCCGAAGGGGAGGACCTTGTACTGCCATGCCTGACCCTCGGAAGCAAAGCGCAGGAACGGTCTGTGACGAGGGAGGATAGAGACATGAAAGTACGCGTCTTTCAGGTCGATCGCTGCAAACCAGTCCTGGGGCTGGACGCATTTGATAACGCGTTTCTGCGTCAACATCCTGAACGGGAGCTTGTGTAGGGCCCGATTCAAGACTCGCAGAACCAGGATAGGTCGAAGGCCACCGCTTTTCTTGGGCACGATGAAGTAAGGGCAGTAAAGCCCCGTCCTCATCTCGGCTGGAGGGACCGGCTCGATTGCATCCTTCGCCAGGAGGACAGCAATCTCCTCGCGCAAGACAGGGGCGTCCTGGACTGCCACCGAAGTCTCGAGCATGCCATTGAACTTGGGGGGGTCGCCGGGCGAACTGAATCGCATAGCCGAGTCGAACCGTCCGGATGAGCCAGCGTGACGGGTTGGGCAGCGCAAGCCACGCTCCCAGATACCGTACAAGTGGCACCAAAGGGACAGTCGACATACCCGCAGTGGTGCAGCGATGGGGAGTCGTGCCGGAAGGCCCAGAAGGCACTGCGTCCTGGGTCATCGCAACCACACTCCCCGTGTTCCCGGAGGAACTGGCCAGAGACGCGTGGAGAGGCGTTGCGTCTCCGAACCGCGACCTCTTGGCCGCTGGCGAAAGGGGGCGTCGTGGGTGAGAATGAGGAAGCTGTGCGTCGCTCATTGTCAGCCCACAAGCCTTGCAACTCGGAGGAAGGAGAAATTGCTCTTCCAATGAAAATGTGGGTGCCACTGGCCGTTCGACCAGCGGCGGAACAGAACCAGAAGATTCTCCACCCGGCCCTCCTCCGGGGGAGGGAGTGGCGCTCTCTCCGCCATCTCCTGAAGAGCAGTTCTCCGCATCTCCGAGTTGCCCGTGTCAGGGCCGCTTAGTCGACTTCCTCGAGGACTTTGCAGCCGGGAGTGACACGGGGGGCGCCGCTCTCCTGCGCGGGGCTCGACGCGCCGGCCTCGAAGAACTCTCAGCACGGGGCGGAGCTGGTGTGGAGGACGCAGGGGGGCGCCCTCGGCGACGAGCAGGCTGAGGCACTGCCTGCGACGGAATGGTGGCAACCAGAGGATCACGTCGTGGCAAGATGTGCTGTATGGCCTCAGTCTGCTGTTGTTCTGTCAGGAACTACTGGGCACAGCCCCTGACAGCGTCGCCACACAGGACAGCCTGGGACATGGGAGCATCGAGAAAATGCACTTTGTCAATGTCTCTCATACAGACCAGGCTGAACCTGAAACGGCACTACTGGACCACCAGAGTGGACATCGCTTACCCGAGGGACTGCGTTGTGACTTCCGTCACCCAGAAGGGGGAGGTCAGTCGCCATGCGCAGCTCCTGCATCAACCTCGGGTTGGTCCTACCCTCGTGCATTTGTTAAAGCCTTGGCTTGTTGGGTTTGCAGGATAGCCAAGGCATGCAAAGCAGAGACAGCTTGGCCCGCAGCACTGTAAGCCTTGGTAGCGAGCGCGGCCGACAGCTTACAGGCCTTGGGTGAGGGGCGCGGACTATCCCTCCCAGTGGCGGCGTTTTGCGGACACAAGTGCACCGCAATCGCACTCTCCTGCTGGGGAATGTCAACACACCCCTAGCTGCCTCGCCATCGAGGGTAGTGAGGACGGAGGAACGAAATGAGCTGCTTCCGGCCGTAAAAGGGGCCATCCACGACTACATCACTTCCCCATGCACATCCGGGAAGAAAGGAACCAGAGTAAAACGCGGTTGTGAGTCGCGCTCCACACCGAGAACCAATCAAACAGCCATGAGCACTCAGGGCTGGCGGTGCATTCACCTCCATCCTGATGCTCACAGCTGCCCGGGCAAGCACGGCTGTCGACTCTGGGTCCAATTCGGCAGTGGCGACAACACCCGAGGGGGGCAGCCCCGCCGAATCTTCATCCACAGAGGTCGATAACCCATCCCCCGATGCTGCAATCGACATCTGATCTCCGGCGGCAAACTGAATGACCCGCTGGGACTGCCATAAGACAGCCCAGCAAAATCACCCAGCAGCTGCACAGGACAAACACTGCGGAAGGGGTAAGAGGTCCGTGGGGCGTGGCCCGGCGGAGAAGCTCTCACGGTCACCTTCAAATCTCCCAGAGCACTAGCCGGCGGTCCTCTGCTCGAGACAGAGAAACCAGAACGGGTAGTGACAGAGGGGTCTGCTCCCTTCCCTTTAAGAAAGGGGAGACGCGATCACAGCGTTGCCATGGTCACACACGCAGTGCGTGCATGAACCATCCACGAACGCGCCTTCAGCGTGCTGAATGCCCAGACACGGAAGAGAGCGAACGTGGCCGTTGTCAGAGAACAGGAAACGACCGCATCCAGAAGGACGCGGACGAAACGGCGTCTTGAAAAAGACGCGAATCGTCCGCGATTTGCTCTTTTAGGAAATCTGCTCTCTTAGTTGAAGCGCCCAGGGGAATCGCTGAAAGGGACACCGCTGTTTGCGCCGTACCGCCAACCAGAACAGCTTCCCGACACAGCAGATGAATGGCTTTGTGGAGTATAACGGCTTTCATACAACCACTCGGCTCCGAAGCAAAAATCTAATGAGTGGATGCACCTGTCGCCCTATTTATACCCGCTGGCACGGGGAGTGGCTCAGGTGTGTTAATCCACTTGCCAATTTCATTGGCGTTTTCTCTTAAAATCAGAGATGATTGGCCTCCCAAGTGAGACCCCATTTGTCGGTCGACATAACTCGTAGTGACCGACAGATAGGGAACAGACGGTTATGTTCACGGTTACACTCATGTGAATTTGTCTTTTTTTTTCGCGGTTAAACTGAATGTATGTTTGTCTCCTAAAGGAAACGGCATTGTGTAGTAAAGACTAGCATAATTATTTTGAGGCTGTTGAAGTGGTAACTGTTAAAAGTATGTTTTACATGTAATATTTCAGACTTGTCCAGCTCCTGTCTTCATTGTCCTCGCGCTGAGAGTTAAAGACACAGAAGCTGTTTGTGTGAGGAGTCACAGACCTGTGTGAGGATGAGGAGGAGGTGTTCTTCTGAAGAGAGGGACAGACGGTTTAAGGAGAGTAAACTTCAGAATAACATCAAGTTATCTTTATTTTTTACTAAGACTAAAATAATGTGTGTTTTTTTATAGATGTTGAAATCCAGAGACAAGATAACTTCATTCTTTTGAGACTGATGTAAGTTAAATTAGATCGTTTAAGATCGTTTAAGGCAAGTAAACTTCATAATTTCATGTTATCAGTTGTTGTTGTGTTTTACTAAGAGTAAAATAATGTTTGTTTTTTGTTTTTGTAGATGTTAAAAGCAAGAGACATGGGAGAGCATCATTCCTTTGAGATTTTTAAGTTAAAACTTAAAAATTTTAAGTTATTTTTAGAAAATAAATTTTTCTGTTGTCTCCTGCCAGTTTACTTCACATTGTGATGCAACAACAGTGTGATTACGTGCTCATTTCATTAAGACCACTGATGTCTGTGTTTTTTATTGCAGAACTCAAACCAACTTTGGAGTTGTCTGATTTGGAGAGTCATTATTCTTGGTCTTCGCTCTTAGAGGTAAAGTTCACACAAAAAATCATTTACTTGCCCTCAAGTCATTCCAAACCTATAAGACTTTTGTCTGTCTTTACAACATAAATTAATATATTTTTAGTTTTCTCATAATATTTGTTAATCCATTTATAGTTTAGATAATCAGTATTTTCAAGCTTCATAAATATAGAGTTATTGTAGAAGTAAATTCTGATATTTATATATGAATACATCTTAAATTATATGATAGCAAACATGTTCAAAGTAAAATACTGGTCTCCCAGACTAGGGAGGACACAAAAAGAGAATATTAAATATATTCATACGTTTTCCAAAAAATTAGCAGATTTTGTATGAGTCTGGAAAAACATGGGGAGAGTAAATTATAAACATTTTAATTATTTGGTGAACTAACGGTTTGAAGAGCAGCCCTCCACGTACATGAATATTGTGAGGTATGTGAATGTCATGTCTGTTTTAATGTTTCAGTAAAGAAGCTTTCTGAAAGCAATATTTATTCAAACAATATCGCATGCCCTCACACTAGTGCTGCCATTATAGCATTCTGGAGCGCTCTGGTGGACTGAGACATTAAACAACCACACAAAGTGTTGAAACTTTAAAACCGATTATTTGCCTATCCTTACGGATGTGAATACACCTCTGAAAATGGATAGTTTAATTAAATGTTTAATTTTTTCAAATGTGTTTCTCTTAGGCCACTGATGAAGAACAGGCGGTGACTGGGATGAATGCTGGTCAGAGAGGAGAATCTTCTTTGCCCTAAACTGATGCAGCGGTGGTTTTAAAGGAGGACGCTGCCCTGGATGATGTAGAAGATGTCACATGCTGTGCTGATGGGGTTTCTTCATGATAACATCAGTTATGCTAAAGAGATCATGAAAATTGACCGTGATGCATGATCTGTATTCATGGACTATGAAACAAACTGTAAGTGTATAATTTGTAAAAAAAAAAAAAAGTTCAATGCTTTTTCTGTGTTTAGTAGAAGAGTTTACACTCTGTCATTCATACACCTGTCACTTTCTTTCACACACACACACACACACACACCACATGCGTCTGTTAAATGTTATAATATCAAAGTTAATGTTGTGATTTATTTGTGTACTGTCATGCCAGAATAGTTGGAAAAAAACTTAACTAATTGTACATTTATTGTATGTGTTTTCGTATATTTTAATACAATATATACAATTGAACAAAGTCCAATTTGATCTTAAGTTATATTCATCAAATGTTCAATGCTTTATGAACTCTGTAGCTGTTAATGCCATCCTTTTCTGCATTTCTTCTAGCATGTCACTTTTTGACTTTTCTCGTTTTTAATAAATATTTTCCTTTTGATAATTATTATTTGTGTGTAAAAGTGATATTTAAAATGAACAACATTTGTAGGTTTAATGCCTAGCTCAATTTGGGTTAATTTTAACGTAGAAATGCATTGTTTCCCCACATCCTTACATTCAATTGGTGGCTGCACTTTGCGAGTTTATTTTCTGCCAGCAGGAGGCGCTAAGAGCGGGAGAGGTAGGTTTCTCCGGTAACGGCTGCAGAGCGGCTCTGAGCTCACAAACGCTGCCTTATCAAGCACATGCAAAATGATATCGAACATTTTCTAAATACAGTAGTTTTCCTTCTGAAATACAGTGATAAAAAACACCCGCTCTGTTTTTTTAAACCCTGCAATATAGTCATTTTAAACCATAAAAAAGGCAACCCAGCAGGCTGGGTTAAATATGATAACCCAACTGGTTGGGTTAAAATAACCCAGCGCTGGGTTCGTCCCTTTTTGACCCAGCGCTGGGTTGTCAAAATAACCCAAATTGGGTTGTTTTCAACCCAGCAGTTTTTAGAGTGTATCAATTAGGCTATATGACCAAATCACACACAGAGTGTGTTTTGCATTTCTGAGCAATGGATGGTGTTTACTTATTGAATGAATCAGCATTTTGAACTAATCGGTTGAATAAATGATTCAGTGATTCACTCATTAACACAGTCAAATGCTTTGTTTCTCAATGATTCAGCCGTTTGAATGAATCGGTTGAATCTCAATGACTCACTCATTAACATTCACTTGCTGTCACCAACTGGCGGTTTTAATGTCATATTTAGACTTTTTTTTCCATGTTTTAAATTATTTCAAATATCAGTATTCAAAGTTTTGTGTTTAAACATTAACATAACACCAATTAATACATCTTTATCTGCAATTTTAATGCATCGATGTCCCTTCTGAGATACATAAACTGTGCAAATACATGCTATTTCAGATGCAGATTCCAGAAACGCTTTTTCTATATTAGGGATATTCTGGTATGTTTAATGTATTACTCCTATATGAGTCCGTATTGGACTTTCTTTTGGAAAGTACCCTCCAGCTTTGAGTGTGAATAAAGAATACACTGCATGAGAGAATTCTGGGTACGAATAAAACATCAGGTCATATGCACAGACTATCCTGTCTCTTTGAATTTCTGGCCCTGGAAAACACACGGGTGTGCGCGAGGGACGAATTTACATGCTATTAAAAGTGGGTGTGTGTCCCACATCCCCCACGTATTATACGTCCATGATAGTTACTCACACTTGTGTTGAGACATTACTGTCAGATCCAATATAGTCTGCACAGCATTGTATTTCAGTTCCATTCTTTTTTAAATCCCCCATTAAATTATGTCTTGTTTGTAAACAAATCCACAGAAAAGAGTTCTTACTGGCATGGTCTGGATCTTCATTAAAAATAACATTGGAATCAGAAGTAAGGCAACACATAGACAGTTTTTTTCCACAGCTTGGCACAGAACAGCACGGTATCTTTTTGTCTTTGGAGCCATCTTTATCGTTTGGTTTCTGCATAGACCTGTGGCTACACCTCTCTCATAAACACTACATGCGCAAATCAGAGGGCGGGAACAAACAAGCAGTTATGTCGAAGCAGGCATTGATCTTCCGTGGAGGCAGTATTGATCCACACTCTTAACATCATAGAATAGATAATTCCAAAAGCTGTCGTTTTGGCAGACTGCCTTCAGTACAAATTGCTTTTAGACTAACAACAATGTTTTGAGTTCTGAAACTTGTGTTTATGTTTTTTTTATAGTACAATGACCTCTTATTTGTCAAAAGATCAAGGGAATATTGGTTTCTCAGTTTAGAAGAACTGATTAAATTCTAAAAGATTTCCATCTCTACTCAGTTATATAAGTGCACAACTGAATGACAGCTATTTTGGTTGGGGCCTTAAATCAAACAAAACAAACTTCAGCAGACAGTCAGGACTACCGAGAAAATAATTGATGCACTCCTGCCCTTCTTCACAAATCATCACTGAGCCCCATGCCCCCATGTAACCTCTTGTTCTGCCCTCTGCAAGGAGCTGTAGATTACCCAAACATCCAGGCATAAGAACAGTTTCTTTGTTCTTTGCCATGGAATATTCTGCCAGGAATAATTGCAATATTTTTTGCAAAAAAATATGTACATTATGAAAATTTATCTCACTTGGGGTCTCAATTGGGAGGCCAACCGCATTCTGCTCCAGTTCCTTTCTTCCCGGAGGTGCATGAAAAAGTGACTGAAGTCATGGATGGTCCCTTTTACGGCCAGAAGCCGCTCATCTCCCTCTTCCATCCTCACCACCCTCGATGGCGGGGCAGCCAAGAGGTTCATGGACAATCCCCAGGTGGAGAGAGTGGTTGCGGTGCACTTGTGCCAGTAAAACGCTGCCACTTGGAGGAATCGTCTGCGTCTCCTGTCCAAAGCCTGTAAGCTGTCGGCAGCTCTTGCTGCCAAAGCTTACAGTGCTGCAGGCCAAGCTGCCTCTGCCCTGCATGCTATGGCTATCCTGCAGGTACCTCAAGCCAAGGCACTAAAAGGGTGGTACCTACCTGAGGTTAATGCAGGAGCTACACACGGCGACTGACTTCGCCCTACAGGTGACTAAAGTCAAGGCACGGTCCCTCTGGAAGGTGATGTCAGCTTTAGTGGTTCAGGAGCGCCATCTCTGGCTAAACCTAGATAAGATGAGAGACATCGGCAAAGCTCTCTTTTTTCTTTGATGTGGTGACCCCCTAAGTTTAATGGTGTTTTCGAGACTTCAGTAGCAGTCTGGGATGCTTCTGTCTTGCTCAAGGAGATTGCTGTACTGTTGGCAAATGATGCAATCGAGCCAGTCCCTCCAGCAGAGATGAGGAAGGGGTTTTACAGCCCATATTTCATCATAACCAAGAAAAACAGTCGCCTTTGACCTATATTGGATCTGCAAATTTGGAATTGGGCCCTGCACAAGCTCCAGTTCAAAATGTTGATGCAGAAATGTTTTATCAAATGCATTCAATCCCGGTATTGGTTTGGAGCGATCGAACTGAATGACAGCTTTGGGGTTCTGGACAGGACATTGACTGCTTTGGCACAGCAACTGTCTGGAGTTGCTGGCAGTGCATCCAGCTTTACGGCGGTTTTGGCCGCTTTTGCTAGACAAGGACATGTTGGACAGGACAGGGTGGTTTACGATCAGGTATCACGTCTCAGCTCACCTACCATCTCCTCCTCTGGAGTCAGGCACGTCTCAAGTCACTGTGCACTGTCCACACTCCAGGAGAGCTCAATAGGGGCAGCCGACTCTGGTCTCACAACAGCTCACTTTCCCTGGGGAAAGGAAAGGATCTGGAGTCGATTCAGAGAAGCCCAGATAGACCTATTTGCTTCCCACAGACCCCCCTGGGTATGGATGCACTGGTACAAAGCTGGCTTCGGGCTCTATGCAAGTATTTGTTTTCCCCAGTGAGTCTGCTCACTCAGACACTGTGCAATGTCAGAGAGGAACAGTTCCTGGTGGTTGCGCCTTACTGGCTCACCTGGACCTGGTTTTCAGAACTCATGCTACTTGTGAGGTGCCTTCCTGGCACATCCCCCCTGTGGAGGGTCCTCCTCTCTCAGGGGTTGGGCTCTATATGGCACCTGGAGGGTACGTGGCAGACATAAGTGATCTGCCACGGTGGTAGACACTATCACTCAGCCTAGAGCTCCTTCTATGAGGCAGGTCTATGCTTCGAAGTGGAGTCTGTTCACAAATTGGTGTCCGTCTCATCGAGAAGACCCCCAGAGATGCTTGAGTCATGCTTTCTTTCCTGCAAGAAAGGTTGGAGCATAGGCTGTCACCCTTCACCTTGAAAGTGTATGTGGCTGCCATTGCAGCCATCACGATTCAGTGGACGGCCGGTCCCTGGGGAAGCACGACTTGATCGCTAAGTTCCTGAGGGGTGCGAGAAGGTTAAATCCTCCTAGGACATCCCTAATACCCTCCTGAAACCTCTCTATTGTCCTGGCTGGACTTCAGAGGGGTCCCTTTGAGCCGCTTGATTCAGTCGAGCTAAAATTCCGGTCTCTGAAGACAGCACTCCTGATCAAACTCACTTTCATCAAGAGGGTAGGGGACCTCCAAGCATTTTTGGTAAGTGAACTGTGCCTTGTGTTTGGGCCGGCTTACTCTCACATTGTCCTGGGACTTGGACACATGCCCAATGTTCCCAACCACTCCCTTCCGAGGCCAGGTGGTGAACCCAGAGTAGGTAGATCCAGCCTTGGCATGGTTGTGTCCCATAAGAGTGCCTCGCATATACATGGACTGCACCCAGAGCTTCAGAAGCTCTGAGCAGTTCCTGGTCTGCTTTGGAGGTCAGCAGAAAGCGAAGGCTGTCTCAAAGCAGATAGTGGATGACATCGCCTTGGCGTACCATTCCAAAGGCAAGTCTCTCTGGCAGACATCTGATGAGCTGCGGGCTAGGTGACACCTAACAAATTTGGGGGACACACACCTGTGTCTTCCCTTTACAAACCCGCTCTATCAGTCTGTTCTGGCAGCTGTTCCATCCCTACACTAAGGTAGGACCTGCCTCAAGACCCATTTTATATGTAGTAATGCCCCCTGGGTCAGTACATATCAGTATCTCCACATTTCACCTCCCTATGTGTAGGATGTGGTCTCTGTAGGGACCTTTTCCTAAGACTCGCTACCCGATAGTTCTGCCAAGCTGAAATAAAGAATAGGAAAGATTTGAAGCAATCTTTCACTGAAGTTTGTAATCCCTTCCAAAAACTTGTTGCTGATGTAACAGCAGCATGGCCTTCTCCATCAGCGATGTACTCACCCTTTTGGTTCCTTTCGGTACCAAGGTCAGTGAATTTGCTTTGCTTTGAGATGCCACGGCTTGCCGACAATTGCAGTGCCACAGGGTTATAATGCTGTTCAGGTTGTGATGTTTTCCATGGACCTCATATGTCGTTCAATAACTCGTAGTGACCGACAGGTAGGGAACGTTTTGGTTACATACGTAACCCTTGTTCCCTGATGGATGGAATGGAGATGTTATGTCTCCATGCCACAACCTTGAAACATTTGCTGCTTCCGGGAGACATTCTCCGCTCCTCAGTCTAAAACCTGAAGAGTGGATGCACCTATCGCCTATTTATACCTGTAGGCATGGGAAGTGGCTATGTTATGCAAAATCCACTAGCTAATTTTTTATTGGCATTTTCTCTTTCATTCATAGATGTTATTCCTCCCAAGTGAGAAACCATATGTCATTCGACATAATGTCTCTTTTCCCTCCATCAGGGAATGAGAGTTACGTACGTAACCAAGACGTTTGACAGCTCAAGTGTGTAAATGCATATGAAACTACAACGGAGTATCTTTAAAAGCCCTCTTTTGTGCAGAGCTGCTTCCCTTCTGCCACATATTCAAATCAAGTTGACAATTTAACAGCTGAGTCCAAGCCTCCATTACTTTAGAACTAGTAATGAATGAATGTTGAGTTGCTTCATTATAAGCTTATTGTATTACTGTATTAAAGAGGTCACATGATGTGTTTTCAAGTTATCCTTTCTCTTTAGATTGTTACAAGCTGTTTTTGAATAGATAAGATCCCTAAAGTTGCAAAGACTAAATCTGAAACCTAAAGAGATATTCTTTATAAAAGTTAAGACTCATCCACGACCTCCTAAAATGCCTTGTTTATTTCATGCCCACATCTCTACATCACAATGTGGGAAGATTTGCATAACGTTTGCTGCCCAAACGTTCATGCAAAGAAAGAAGGCATAATTTTATTTGTTGCTGCCACCGTTGCCACTATGTTGTGAAGATGCTGTGAGTTTTGTTGTGAAAGCGAAAATACTTTGTTTTGCCTTCCAAACGAGGACACAACTAGAAATCAGTTGCTTTTGCGCCGATAGCTAAGTCAACAACACAGAGATATTTGAAGCAGTTTTACTCACCGCCTGCGGTTCCAACACACGATCATCACCCTTTTTCGTTGGGACTTCATTATCCTTAAGAAATAAACTATGTGCAAATCCGGCGTCAAACTGGGCCTTGTTTGTAAAACAAGCATCTTCGAAATGCAGGGAACAAACAAAAACACTTGCACAACTCCGTTGATGCTCTGTAAAAATAAACTCCATCCACTGGTCCCTTAATGCTGTTTTTTTTTTTTTTTTTTTTTTTTTTGGTAATCTGTGCAGGGTTGTCAAGCCCTGGCAACCAAAAACACACTTCTTTTGTGACATTTCGTGACGCTCTCGCTCTGATCAGTGAATGTCTGTGCTCTCAGTGCTCTGCTATACAGGAGCGCACGCTCTTCCGGCAGAAGTATCCTTAGGACCCATATAAGGAAATTCCGCTCCATCTAATTTCATACAGAGCCATACTCGAAAAAAAAAAAAAAAAACTTTCCGAAACTTGTGACAAACCCATGCTAAACATGGACAAAGTTTCAAAAATTAAGTTGTACGTTTGAAGGAGTATTTTAGCATGGGAATCCAACTCTTTAACAGTGGAAAAAACTCAGTATGCATGAAATAGCATTTCACCCCCCCTTTAAAGAATTCGCCAAAACACAAGTTTTGAGTAGTGTAGAGTAGCGTTGTAGTGTTGTTTCTCCGATAACAAATGCAGACATGGTTTTATGTTTATGATGCACAATGCAACTCAATGCATAAAAAGACAGTTTAAGTCATTATAATCTGTAATTATGTCTGGATGCCTCAAATGCCTAATTTCTAATGAGATTTAATGTTTTTGTCTTGTCGCGTCTGTTAACACACTGGATAGCTGGCCAATCAGAGCATACCTCGCTTTTCAGAATGTTAAGCTTTGTAAAACTCGACATGTTTCAGAAAGGCGGGGCATAGAGGATAAGCAATAATGCACATTATGTAGAAAATATTTATTTATTTATTTTTTAAACTGCATTAAACACATTTCATAACACAAAGTACAAAAAATAATGTTATTTTTAGCAACATCATATTACCCCTTTAAAAGCTGTGTATTATGTGTAGTTGAGTATTTTGAGAGAGACTGACGCCTGTTTCACATATAATCTGTCTGCAGTGCGTATGCAGTCCGAGTGTGTTACGTATGTGGTGCTGAAGCTGCACAGACTCATTGTGCTTTCACACAGGATGCGTTTGCAGTCCGCTAATGATCCGCGGCTGTTTAATCCACAAAACACAGCATTGTGATACTCTTTCATCACAGTACAGTAACAATCTTTCATAGACATATTTAAATTTAAATATAAACAACGTATTACTCATGCATTTGACTGCTAGGTTTTTATAATAAGTTGCTGAAACAAGCTGCAACACATTTGACACAACATCAGCCTACTTTTTAAGGTTATCACAAACATTTAAAATTTAAACTCACCACTGACAGAAACAGTAGACTCTTGTGCCTTTTACATTTAAATCTTTATTACACGGAATCAAACGGGTCTTAAATAACTTTGTTTTTCTGCCTCTATAAAAGTGCATACATAATGTTGCCTTGTTTCTCTAAAGTTGCTCTTTTTCTTGTTTTAAATCTAGCCAAAACCCATGTGTTGCGTGTGAAACACAGTAGGCTTTCATTTGTATACATTTATTGTGAAATGACTGCATTTCCATGTCAATCCATGTTAATTTTTACCTCGAACAATATGTCACAGGCCAGAGCGGACCACCAATTTAACGGGTCTCGCTCCTCCCTCTAACTTCCACCTCGAGGAGGTCCCACAACACCCCAATGAATGGACGGACAACCAAGATTAAAATGTAACAATTTTATTTGTTTAAAAGTTTGGGGAAAGGGGAAAGGAAACTTTAAAACTAATGATGACTCGAACTATTCTTTATCCACAACTACGGATTCCAGTCTCAATAACACTCCTCTTCAGCCCTTCCTCGACAACACTCCACTTCAGCCCTTACTTTCCAGCCGACTCCACTCCAGGTAAGTTTAAAGCAAGAGCTAGGCAGTTGACGTGCAGGGACTTTCTGGCCCTGGGGGGGGTGGACTTCAAGACCCAAGGCTGGGCTGTTAATGTGCAGAGGTTCCAGCTCTCAGGTAAGTACAGAGTTCAATACACAGGTGGGTATTCACAGGGCTGAGCTGTTAGCGTGCAGGGGTTCTAGCTCTCAAATAAGTACAGTGTTCCATACACAGGTGGGTATTCACAGGGCTGAGCTGTTAGCGTGCCGGGGTTCTGGCTCTCAGGTAAATACAGAGTTCAATACACAGGTGAGTATTCACGGGGCTGGGCTGTTAATGTGCAGAGGTTCTAGCTCTCAGGTAAGTACAGCGTTCAATACACAGGTGAGTATTCACAGGGCTGGGCTGTTAGCGTGCCGGGGTTCTAGCTCTCAGGTAAATACAGTGTTCGATACACAGGTGGGTATTCACAGGGCTGGGCTGTTAGCGTGCAGGGGTTCTAGCTCTCAGGTAAGTACAGAGTTCAATACACAGGTGAGTATTCACGGGGCTGGGCTGTTAATGTGCAGAGGTTCTAGCTCTCAGGTAAGTACAGCGTTCAATACACAGGTGAGTATTCACAGGGCTGGGCTGTTAGCGTGCCGGGGTTCTAGCTCTCAGGTAAATACAGTGTTCGATACACAGGTGGGTATTCACAGGTGGGTATTCACAGGGCTGTTAATGTGCTACTCACCACTGAAGATATTCAGAGGTCTGTATTCCAAGCAGATACGAGTTTAGTCGATGACTGACGGCTGGTGGGCCTTACAGGTGAGACTGCAAACAATACTGGGCTTCCCGCCCAGCTCGACAGGGGGGCACACGGGGGAGGATCGGCTGTTGTCCTTCGCTTCCCTCGTCAAATAAACAGCACAGACGACACGCACAAGGCCGGTGGTTGCCGACAAGGCCAATGACACAACGTCACATGGATAAAAAGGATAAGGCTTTGATTTAAAAGCTTACAGAGATTGCTGCGTGGGCAACGTCATCCAACCTCCTCCAGAGGCGCCCCCAACACGTCCGAGCTCCAGCTTACTTAAGGTAAAGACTGTGGTTGCCACCAATACACTACTCCTCTCCGTCAGGCCTCTTCCTACGACCAGGGACACAACCACGGACAAACACCACACACCACAAAGGCACT
>NC_068385.1:26317495-26335179 GCF_023724105.1 Carassius gibelio | reverse complement strand
TCTGTTTGATGTCATTCAACTATTCCTTCATCCATCCATTCATTCACTTGTTTGATCGACTGATTTTTCAGTCTACTGAACCAAACCGCACTTATAAAGACAGGACTCAATTTTTCAGTTTGTAGCACTGTGACATTCAAATTTCTGTAATTCCAAGCCGACGAAAAAGAAAGAGACATACAGAGCTAGACAGCCATTTGCTGCCTGTCAAAGAGTCTCTTCGTGACTGGCTGATTGAACATGTCCTTTAATGTGAATCTCTTCTCAGGCCTAAAACCTTCAAACTAATTCCTCACTCCAGTTTGTGAAATTATGTTGTTACTGGATCAATGTTTCACACGAAACAATGTTTAAAACACTCGTTATGCTGGCCTGACAAAGCTACTACACCACTGTTATTAATCAGCTTATTGTTTTGGGCTTGATATGCATGCAGGGTTTTTCTGTGAATATCTGTGAAGAATCTGTATATTGGTTCACAAGAGAATTCAATACTAGAACTGCAATGTTTGCTGCTTATTATCAGTAAAATGGTTTGGATGATTTATGTTGCAATAACCAGCCCCACCCACTCCCTACACTCAAACATATGTCCATTTATACTATATATACAGCACCCCCCCCCCCCTTTGCCTTCAGAACTGACTTCATTTTTCGTGGCATAGATTCCACAAGGTGTTGAAAACATTCCTCTGAGATTTTGGTTCATATTGACTTGATAGCACCACACAGTTGCTGCAGATTTGTCTGCTTCACATCCATGATGCAAATCTCCTGTTCCACCACATCCCAATGCTGCTCTATTGGATGGAGATCTGGTGACTGTGGAGGCCATTTGAGTATAATGAACTCATTGTCATCTTCAAGAAACCAGTCTGAGATGATTTGAGCTATTTGACATGGTGACATTATGCAGCTTGAATTAGACATCAGAAAATGTGTAAACTGTTGACATAAAGTAATGGATATGGTGAGCAACAATACTTAGGTAGGCTGTGGCATTTAAATGATGCTCAGTTGGTACTAAAGGGCCCAAAGTGTGCCAAGAAAATATCCGCCACTCCATTACACCAGCACCACTAGCCTGATCCATTGAGACAAGGCAGGATGGATCCATGCTTTCATGATCTTTATGCCAAATTCTGACCCTTCCATCTGAATGTTGCAGCAGAAATCGAGACTCATCAGATAAGGCAACGTTTTTCCAATCTTCTGTTGTCCAGTTTTGGTGAGCCTGTGCAACTCGGATCCTCTGTTTCCTGTTCTTAGCTGACAGGAACACCAGGTGTGATCTTCTACTGCTGTAGCCCATCTGCTTCAGGGTTCGATGTGTTGTGTGTTCAGAGATGGCATTCTGCATACCTTGGTAGTAACGAGTGGTTATTTGAGTTACTGTTGCCTTTCTATCATCCCTAACCAGTCTGCCCATTCTCCTCTGACCTCTGACATCAACAAGGCATTTTCGTCCACACACTGGATATTTTCTCTTTTTTCGGACCACTCTCTGTAAACCCTAGAGATGATTGTGTGTGAAAATCTCAGTAGATCAGCAGTTTTTGTAATACTCAGACCAGCCGTCTGGCACCGACGACCATTCCTCATTCAAAGTTACTTAAATCCCATTTCTACCCCATTCTGATGCTCGATTTGAACTTCAGCAAGTCGTCTTCACCACATCTAGATGCCTAAATGCATTGAGTTGCTGCCATGTGATTGGCTGATTAGCAATTTGTGTTACCAAGCAATTGATTGGGTGTGCTGTCCCTAATTAAGTGTCAGGTGAGTGTATATATATATATATATATATATATATATATATATATATATATATATATATATATATATATATATATATATATATATTATAGTCAAAAGTCTGGCTAGGTCAATATACTGAATTGCATTGAATAATTATACTTATTCTGTTGCTGCAAAAGCTTAACAGTGGGATAAGGATTAGCATTCTTTTTTAAAGCATGCATTATTGATTCTTATACTATTCTGTTTATCACTGTGAAATTATTTTAAACAAACTCTATTGCATAAAGCGCTAAAAAAATAAAGGTGACTTGACTTTTTTGTGTTTATCAAGTGTTTATCAAATATTTTTGAGTGTGGCATCTAATGCTTAAAGTAGTACATTATCTAAGCCACCAAAGCTCCAAACTCTCACTGGAGGAAGGAGAATGAGCAGTAGACAGCTTGGTTTACTCCGTTTGCACACATGGTACAAGAGATCAATAATTGTAATTATTATCATTATTTTCTCTTGGCCTTGGCTAATCCCCAGTTGTGACAAGAGTTCGATTTTTTTCGCATTGCATCAGGGGAGAGAGATTGCACCATACAGTCCCTGGATTTGATGTAGTGCATTTGTTCCCATTTCAGTGACACTCCTATAGTTGCAGACAACTAACAAATGAACACCAATAACATGCTTCATTATTACTGTATCATAACATGGAAAGAATTAAAGAATGGATAGATAAATGAATGAATGAATGAATGAATGAATGAAACAGCCCCCCCCCCCCCTCCCAATTTAAAAAAATAAATAAATATATATTAAAAATAAACAAAAATGAGCACATTTGGACTCAGCCGTGTGTCGACAGGATACCAGGCAACTGAAATGCTGACTTACTGCTGAAACTGTGATGCTGCATCACACGATTTGGATAAAGAGATAGACCAGAATCTTTAACTGGTCTGACAATTAAAATGGAGTGCAGAAGCTAATTAGAGCGGTCTTTATTTCGCTGAGACTGGATGGTGAACTTTAATTCATGCTGGCTGGAGAGGGAGCAGATTCATTTATTTGGGTAATTGAAGGTGCTGATTAGCTGTCTGTGAGAGAAAGGGAAAGGAGAATGATTGCTTGCAGACTCTAGCTGAGTAACAAACCTAATCTACCTTTCGCAGTTACCTCAGATAGTGCTTTAAATCTAGGTCAGACACCACATTTAAAAAGAGAAAGACAGAGATAGCAAAAGGCCACCTGTTGGAAACGGGTCTTATGTTATTATCTTACTTCTATTTGCATTTGGATGTGTATTCGGAAACTGTCAGGAAATAAGTTTGAGATGAAAGCTGTAACGTCAAGCTATCTGCAGATGAGGGTCACGCAGATATGTTCACCATAGAGGAAAATGAGAACATCCTGTTGAAGTGTGTTAATATGCTCGCAACTAAAATTAACAACTGATTATATAAGTGACGGCTGGTTTTAAAAGCACCTTCCATTTAAATCCAAGTAGAAGAGAACAGTTGTAACTGGAGGCAGTGTACCCTTTTATCATACATGCGTTTGCACTTTTCTAATGCAAGTCTATTTCACCAAAACAAATGGAAAGATGCTGTTGCCAGGTCAATTATGGTGACAAAAGTTAGCCAGAGAACATGGATGTGTATATTAGGGGCATTCAGTCCATCTGCAAAACGCTTTGCATACCCCAAGCTATTTGACAGAATAAGTTTATGTTATGTTATTATACGTTTATATACTGTAAATATATATATATATATATATATATATATATATATATATATATATATATATATATATATATATATATATATATATAGAGAGAGAGAGAGAGAGAGAGAGAGAGAGAGAGAGAGAGAGAGAGAGAGAAAATGGGCTGTTGATGTCAGCTCCGAATGAAGAGTTCCCAAAAATCGCATTTTATTCAATGTCAAATGGACTTGACTAAATCAACAGTAGCTGTGTATTTTTATGTTTTCTCAAGCAAAGAAGATAGTGAATGCCCACTGAAAACATATTTTACTTCTTTTTTTTTTTGGCACTGGCAAAGTATGTTGAAGTAAGGTACACAGGATAACCCTAACCCTAACCCTGACACATATTTAAATAGCATTAAAACATTTACATAATTTGAGATACAAGTTTTATTAAATGTATTAAATTGTATAATTTTTTTTTTTTTTTTTTTTTTTTCATGCATCTTGTATACAGGCACTTTAGGCAGCTATAAATATTTCTTAAATAAAGAAATGGCTGGTAGATTTGTAGAAAAATATGTCCCCAGTCTCCCCTGAATAAGCTTATTAGAAATCAACACAACCAATGGTAAATGTGTATGTCAATATCCAGGGCAAAGTGTCCATACTTCTTTTCAAGGGCCTTAATATATCCACACGTTTATGGATTTAAAGATCATATTTAATACTCATGTGTCATTTGAGGAGATATTAATACACTATATTGGTGTACATAATGTATTTAATGTACAAACATGGCCCTGTGGATTATATTTCAAAGTGATATGTTATACAGTAAATTCATAACCATCTCTCATCCAGTGGTGTCACTGTTGCCATGTGTTAGACAGCAGGGTTGGATTTCCAGATTTGTTAACATACAGACCAACCAATTACAAAAAATAAAATAATAACAATAATAATTATTATTATCTTAAACACACATTCAATGACATACTGGAATTGTCAATTCAGACAAAAATAAATAAATAAAATAAAATAAAATAATAATAAAACAAAAAACAAAAATAATAATCAGTGATGATATGTGATATGTGGGTGTCCTTGTGTTTTATTATAAGGCTACTGAGACAGACTAATCAGAGTTACCACAGCAACAAAGTGGACAGCAACAAATATAATATGCTTAATATAGTAAAAACTTATAGCTATCTCATATGGTAGAAATCGTAAGCTTTAAGATCTCCAACCATGACTTCAAATATGTGTGGTTAAATGACACTAAATAGTTCCATAAACATGAGCTGAATAGAAAACGCTGAATGCAAACTGGCAAAACCAGGACCCGCTTTAGCCGCTCGATTATGCCCATAGCCCATTTTGTCCTTGTTTTTAATTCAGATGCACCGAATGCCAGATAATCAGTGCCAAATAAAGCATACTCCATTCACCATTTCCCAAAGCAAATTCTAAGGGGACAGAATATGACAATTTGAGCCCAAATTTTGAGCACAATGGGTCCATTCTTTCAATCTGCATGTAGAATTTATCTCATTGAATATGTTAACTGCCCCACAATTGGGCGAAGTCTTGTTGCACCACAGAAAAACAAAAAAACAAAAAAACTTTAGGATGAGGTCTATTTTAAGTAATTTTCTGGGGAAAAATACTCGTGCTCGTATCCTCTCTCCTCTTGTCAGATTTCTGGGGCCATATCCTCAGGGAAAAGATATAAAACTTATCAGCGGATTCCATCTCGGGTACTCTGTCTGGACTGATGAGATTCTGACTGTTCTTACTGAGACACTCATAAAAGCTGTGGTGAAGTTTAAAAGCCACAGAGGTCTGGGACCCAGAACACGGTAGTGATAACCAAGACACACCTAGCCTCTAATAACTTTACTGAGGCGGATGGCAGTTAAATCTTCAGATTACAAGAGTGATATCCTCCTGGAAATTGTCATATGGTTCTGAGAGAGTTTGGTTCACTATGTATTTTTCATGTATTTTGATTTGTTCTTTTAATTACGAACTGGAAATTATTCGTTTAATTTTTGTTTAACTTTCACATGTACTTACGTAATAATTTAATTTAATTTAAGAGGTACTCTAAATATATTTAGAAACCAGAATGTTCATATTCACGCAGGCAATAAACAGTACCTACTAATCGGTGTGAATCTGATACCATGAAAGACGGGGTCATTGGATCTTTACATAACTTTGTTTGGTAAAGGACTATATAATGACAAAGCCTAAAGCCGAAAGGGGAACAAAGTTGAATAAACCTTTGAATGATCCTCCTGCTCAGTCACCGAAGGGGATGGAAGCAGAAGTCTGAAGCCGAATCTAGCAGTATTCTTCTGGCAATACAGAATATGAGCAAAATGATGACTGATTGGTATGATCTCCTGGAAGCATCTTTGGCGTCCACTCAAGCATCTTTAGTGAGCCTCGGGGATTGAATCAAGGAGGTTGAAAATGCTAGGGCGGATAATGACTGCCACCTCTCTCTCATCGAGCAGAAGTGCGAGCAAATACAGTCAGAGAATGAAGCCTACCATTATAAAGTGATCGACCTGGAGGCTCGCTCCAGGTGGCAAAACATCAAAATTGTTGGCTTACCTGAGAAGATCGAGAATGGGCACCTTATGGAATTTCTGACAAAGTTTATTCCTAACCTGTTGGGCGCAAGCAACTTTTCTAAGCCGATGGAAGTGTATTACACTCATCGGCTGTGGAGGCAGCTTGTCAGAGAGCATGTGCGACCACATGTGTTGATAGCCAGGATTCATCACTTTCAAATAAAGGAAAAAATACTTCAACCTCTGCGGTACAGCAGGCCGATACACATCTTTTTCTTTCCACGATTGTTTTCAAAGGGTGTACATTGTTTATTTCCAACTTTTGTATAAATCCCAATTTACCTGCAAGGGGAAGTGGCATTACCTTTACCAGCTGGAACGTTTGCGGCCTGGGTCATGTGCCCAAGTGCGCTAAAGTATTTTCACACTTGAAATCGGTGTCTGCCGATGTTATGTATTTACAAGAGACACAAGGCCCAAGAAAGAGAAGATGATCTAATGCAGCTGGGTTGACCATATTTTTTCAGTCAACATTCTTCAGTAAGGTTAGATGAGTTGCAAAATTACTTTTTTTTTTCTTCTGCCTCCATAGTCCTCCAAGAACTTGGTTGAAATATGGAGACTGACATTTCCCACAGGTAGAGACTATTCTTTTTTTTCACAAAGGCACAAGTCTTTCTCTAGAGCATATATATATATATATATATATATATATATATATATATATATATATATATATATATACTAGTCTCCAAAATTATATAATGTACTCATGTCCTTATTTCAAACTATCACAACATAATTTCTGATCATTCTCTTACTTCAGTGGTTCTTGACCTTGACCATTAGAGTTAGTCACATTGCTGGCCCACATTGCTTTCACCCCTCTCTACTTTCTGACGCAACAGTTTTACAATTTATATCTGAAAATATTTATGTATTTTTAAGATCAATGATAATTCTGAAGTCACAGATTCTACTTTATGGGAATCTTTTAAGGCTGTGACCAGGTGACACATTATTTCATCAGCCAGAAAAGACAGACTTAAATGCCTTTCAGAAAAAGAACAGGAATTATTTCAGTTAGAACCCTCTTATAGAATTTCCTGTCACCCTTTCATTTTGCATAATATCCTTAAGTTAAAGTATGAATATAATACTATTGTAACCCCTTTAGACATTTTTGATGTGTATTCATCACTCGTGTGCTCCTTTTGACATAGTTTCTGTTTCCATTTGATTTGCCTCTGTTAGTTCCTGGTGCCCATATTTGGTTATGTTCCTGTTCCTGTCCTCGTTATGTCATCATTAGTTCATCCTCCTCACCAGCCCATCCCTTAACAAGCTCCCCATTATTAAGTCAATCCTGTGCATTCTGTTATGTCTAGTGTTAAATTTGAGTTGTGCTTGTGTTAACTGTGTTAATCTTCTTTGGATTCCCTCTGTGTGGATTATATTAAAGATTCTTCTTCTTCATCTTTATCTTCGTTGTATGTTTTTCACACAGCACTGTGACAGAACTCTGGACCTAAAATAAAGTATAGTAGCAATCTAACCTGCATTTGTTTCTTGTTTTTTGAAAGTGTTTCAGTTGGTTTATTTTTGTTTGTTTCATGGCTATTGATCCATCCATCCATTAATGTTCCACCAAGGAGTGGCAATACATGGCTAAATGGATCGTCAGTCTTCGTTTCAAAATGGCAGTAACCTGGAGGACTATGTTGAGGAGTTTTTCAACACCTGCCACCATGTCTGCTGCAACAATGTCTGTTTGTTGGAAGGATTTTAATAAGTGGATCCACACTCACATCAGACGAAGCGGATGTAGTCTGTATCATCAGAGTCCCGCAGTACCTTGCAGATGTCTCACAGACCCAGAGCCCAGCCCACCCTCACCCCACTGCACAAAGCTAAAGTCCGAGCACACCGTTGATGGAGAGCCAGGGCCAGCTACGACCCAAGAGCCATTGCCAGAGAGAGCAACGGTGCTGAGAATCGCCCCGGAGCCAGAGTCTGTGACGTCAGTCCAGGTGTAAGAGGCGGCTACAGAACTCTCCACGGGGGACCACATTGAGTACAGCGAGATCGTGGAGGAAAGCTCTGCCCACTGCACCATGGCTGAGGGTGAGCTGAGCTCAATGGACTGTAATTGGTATATTTATGCAGACATACTCCCTCTTCTCCTGCATTCTTCTAAACTCTCTGTCTGCCCTGAAACAGCAGACTGCCCTGAACCCTCTATCACTCCTGTTTCAGATATGGAGGCCGTTTGTGAACTCTCTTCCTGCACTGAATTATCTATCTGCCCTGAACTGTCTACCAATAGGAGAGCGACCACGAAGGTCGTTCCCCTGTCCATTCCCTTCCAGATCCCTGCCAGCACCATCTGCTTTGCCTTAGCCCCCCGAATCCTCTCAATTGCTCTGGCTCCTCCTCCACTTGCTCCGCTGCCATCTGTCAGCCAACCTGAAGTTGTCAGCCCTTCCTCCACCTGGCTCCCTTCTGCTCCAAGTCCTTTTTCTGTCTTCTCCTTGCCTCCTCCCTTCATCTGATAGGCCCTGGCTCCTCCTTATTCCTCTATGGCTCCTCCTTCCATCTGATCCACCCTGGCTTCTCCTGTTTCCTCCATGGCTCCTCCCCCTGAACTCTGTCACCGTCCTCCTCCTGGGAGTCCATCCTCCACCCAAACTTCCACCTGGGTTGTCCACCTTCCTTCCAGCCCAGTGCCATCCCCTATGACCATCCCACATCCACTGCTTTGTAGTCCTCGTCACAAAACTGTCACACCCCTTTGGATGTTTTGTTGTGTTTTCATCCCTCATGTGCTCCGTTTGACCTAGTTTCTATTTCCCCTTTATTTGTCTCTGTTAGTGTCATGATCGGTGATACAAGGAAACCACGGAGAGAGAACCAATTGCAGGTATGACATTTATTGAGGGGCAATCCAAAAGGGTAAACACTCCAGGCAGGGTCAAAACCAGAGAATCCAAATAAACAAGAACAGACAAAACACAAGGTAGGATCAAGACTACGGAATGACAATTCATTAGACAAGGACTCCGTGACACATACTCAGACAGACCGGGTTTAAATACACAGAAAAGAAAAACATGGGGAACAGACACCAGAAGTGTGAACACAAAAAAGGGAGACCAGGAGGGAGGAGGACCGGAGGAGGTTCAGGGGGAGGGATGGAGGGCCAGACCAACTGAGAGGAACGGGGACAGGAGTGAACACAAAAACAAATGGCAAAAAACAACATGAAGAGAGGAGCAGAAGACCACCACGTCTTTGTGGTCAAGGCCAGAGTCCTCCAGGGCGGGGCAGAAGACCACCACAACCATGTAGTCAGGGTGAGAGCCCCCCAGGGTGGAGCAGAAGACCACCACGTCCTTGTGGTCGAAGCCAGATTCCTCCAGGGCAGAGCGGAAGACCACCACAACTGTGTGGACAGGGCAGAAGCCTCCCAGGGCGGAGCAGAAGACCACCACATCCTTGTGGTCGAGGCCGAAGGCCCCCAGGGCGGAGCAGCAGACCACCACAACCGTGTGGTCAGGGCGGAACCCCCCAGGGCGGAGCAGAAGACCACCACAGCTGTGTGGTCAGGGCGGAAACCCCCCAGGGTGGAGCAGAAGACCACCACAGCCATGTGGTCAGGACGAGAGCCCCCTGCGGCCGGAGAGACCTCCGTGCGTCCGGACCAACGGTACGACGAAACTCTGGTTATCCCCTGGTGTCTTTACTGGACTCCATAAGATCTGTGGTGGCCTGACTCTGCTCGCGAAGATCATTGGTGACTGGCCTTTGCTCATGAAGATCAATGGTGACTTGCCTTTGTTCATGAAGATCACCAGTGACTTGACTCAGTCCTAGAAGATCACCCGTGCCTTGACTCTGTCCTTGAAAATCACCAGGGACTTTACTCAGTCCTTGAAGATCACCAGTGATTTGACTTGACTCTGAAAGGTCAACGGTGACCAGCCTTGTCTCTGGAAAGTCCATGGTACCTAGCCCTGGCTCTGAAAGGTCATCAGTATCTAGCCCTGGCTCAGGAAGGTCATCAGTGACTAGCCCTGACTCTGGAGGATCAGCGCCCGCGCTATGCGGGACGGGTTGTCACATTATGACCAAATAAGGGAACAGACAGTTAATAAAGTGACAGACATGTCCATACTTGGTTATGTTCCTGCAATGTACACTGTTCCTGTTCTCATTATGTCATTATAAGTCCATCCACCTCACCTGCTTGTCCCTTGTCAAGCCCCCATTTATGAAGTCAAATCTGTGCATTCTGTGTGGTCCAGTGTTAAAGTTGAGTTGTGCGTGTTTTACCTGGCTACCTTCTGTGTGGATTATATTAAATTGTATTCTTCGTCTTTATTGTGCGTTTCTCACAATGAACATTGACAACTATATTATCTGAACAGGTATGGGATCAGTTGTGGAGGATAATACAAAAATATTTTAAGTTAGGGGGTATGAGAATATGACAATTTGAGCCCAAATTTTGAGCACAATGGGTCCATTCTTTCAATCTGCATGTAGAATTTATCTCATTGAATATGTTAACTGCCCCACAATTGGGCGAAGTCTTGTTGCACCACAGAAAAACAAAAAAACAAAAAAACTTTAGGATGAGGTCTATTTTAAGTAATTTTCTGGGGAAAAATACTCGTGCTCGTATCCTCTCTCCTCTTGTCAGATTTCTGGGGCCATATCCTCAGGGAAAAGATATAAAACTTATCAGCGGATTCCATCTCGGGTACTCTGTCTGGACTGATGAGATTCTGACTGTTCTTACTGAGACACTCATAAAAGCTGTGGTGAAGTTTAAAAGCCACAGAGGTCTGGGACCCAGAACACGGTAGTGATAACCAAGACACACCTAGCCTCTAATAACTTTACTGAGGCGGATGGCAGTTAAATCTTCAGATTACAAGAGTGATATCCTCCTGGAAATTGTCATATGGTTCTGAGAGAGTTTGGTTCACTATGTATTTTTCATGTATTTTGATTTGTTCTTTTAATTACGAACTGGAAATTATTCGTTTAATTTTTGTTTAACTTTCACATGTACTTACGTAATAATTTAATTTAATTTAAGAGGTACTCTAAATATATTTAGAAACCAGAATGTTCATATTCACGCAGGCAATAAACAGTACCTACTAATCGGTGTGAATCTGATACCATGAAAGACGGGGTCATTGGATCTTTACATAACTTTGTTTGGTAAAGGACTATATAATGACAAAGCCTAAAGCCGAAAGGGGAACAAAGTTGAATAAACCTTTGAATGATCCTCCTGCTCAGTCACCGAAGGGGATGGAAGCAGAAGTCTGAAGCCGAATCTAGCAGTATTCTTCTGGCAATACAGAATATGAGCAAAATGATGACTGATTGGTATGATCTCCTGGAAGCATCTTTGGCGTCCACTCAAGCATCTTTAGTGAGCCTCGGGGATTGAATCAAGGAGGTTGAAAATGCTAGGGCGGATAATGACTGCCACCTCTCTCTCATCGAGCAGAAGTGCGAGCAAATACAGTCAGAGAATGAAGCCTACCATTATAAAGTGATCGACCTGGAGGCTCGCTCCAGGTGGCAAAACATCAAAATTGTTGGCTTACCTGAGAAGATCGAGAATGGGCACCTTATGGAATTTCTGACAAAGTTTATTCCTAACCTGTTGGGCGCAAGCAACTTTTCTAAGCCGATGGAAGTGTATTACACTCATCGGCTGTGGAGGCAGCTTGTCAGAGAGCATGTGCGACCACATGTGTTGATAGCCAGGATTCATCACTTTCAAATAAAGGAAAAAATACTTCAACCTCTGCGGTACAGCAGGCCGATACACATCTTTTTCTTTCCACGATTGTTTTCAAAGGGTGTACATTGTTTATTTCCAACTTTTGTATAAATCCCAATTTACCTGCAAGGGGAAGTGGCATTACCTTTACCAGCTGGAACGTTTGCGGCCTGGGTCATGTGCCCAAGTGCGCTAAAGTATTTTCACACTTGAAATCGGTGTCTGCCGATGTTATGTATTTACAAGAGACACAAGGCCCAAGAAAGAGAAGATGATCTAATGCAGCTGGGTTGACCATATTTTTTCAGTCAACATTCTTCAGTAAGGTTAGATGAGTTGCAAAATTACTTTTTTTTTTCTTCTGCCTCCATAGTCCTCCAAGAACTTGGTTGAAATATGGAGACTGACATTTCCCACAGGTAGAGACTATTCTTTTTTTTCACAAAGGCACAAGTCTTTCTCTAGAGCATATATATATATATATATATATATATATATATATATATATATATATATATATATACTAGTCTCCAAAATTATATAATGTACTCATGTCCTTATTTCAAACTATCACAACATAATTTCTGATCATTCTCTTACTTCAGTGGTTCTTGACCTTGACCATTAGAGTTAGTCACATTGCTGGCCCACATTGCTTTCACCCCTCTCTACTTTCTGACGCAACAGTTTTACAATTTATATCTGAAAATATTTATGTATTTTTAAGATCAATGATAATTCTGAAGTCACAGATTCTACTTTATGGGAATCTTTTAAGGCTGTGACCAGGTGACACATTATTTCATCAGCCAGAAAAGACAGACTTAAATGCCTTTCAGAAAAAGAACAGGAATTATTTCAGTTAGAACCCTCTTATAGAATTTCCTGTCACCCTTTCATTTTGCATAATATCCTTAAGTTAAAGTATGAATATAATACTATTGTAACCCCTTTAGACATTTTTGATGTGTATTCATCACTCGTGTGCTCCTTTTGACATAGTTTCTGTTTCCATTTGATTTGCCTCTGTTAGTTCCTGGTGCCCATATTTGGTTATGTTCCTGTTCCTGTCCTCGTTATGTCATCATTAGTTCATCCTCCTCACCAGCCCATCCCTTAACAAGCTCCCCATTATTAAGTCAATCCTGTGCATTCTGTTATGTCTAGTGTTAAATTTGAGTTGTGCTTGTGTTAACTGTGTTAATCTTCTTTGGATTCCCTCTGTGTGGATTATATTAAAGATTCTTCTTCTTCATCTTTATCTTCGTTGTATGTTTTTCACACAGCACTGTGACAGAACTCTGGACCTAAAATAAAGTATAGTAGCAATCTAACCTGCATTTGTTTCTTGTTTTTTGAAAGTGTTTCAGTTGGTTTATTTTTGTTTGTTTCATGGCTATTGATCCATCCATCCATTAATGTTCCACCAAGGAGTGGCAATACATGGCTAAATGGATCGTCAGTCTTCGTTTCAAAATGGCAGTAACCTGGAGGACTATGTTGAGGAGTTTTTCAACACCTGCCACCATGTCTGCTGCAACAATGTCTGTTTGTTGGAAGGATTTTAATAAGTGGATCCACACTCACATCAGACGAAGCGGATGTAGTCTGTATCATCAGAGTCCCGCAGTACCTTGCAGATGTCTCACAGACCCAGAGCCCAGCCCACCCTCACCCCACTGCACAAAGCTAAAGTCCGAGCACACCGTTGATGGAGAGCCAGGGCCAGCTACGACCCAAGAGCCATTGCCAGAGAGAGCAACGGTGCTGAGAATCGCCCCGGAGCCAGAGTCTGTGACGTCAGTCCAGGTGTAAGAGGCGGCTACAGAACTCTCCACGGGGGACCACATTGAGTACAGCGAGATCGTGGAGGAAAGCTCTGCCCACTGCACCATGGCTGAGGGTGAGCTGAGCTCAATGGACTGTAATTGGTATATTTATGCAGACATACTCCCTCTTCTCCTGCATTCTTCTAAACTCTCTGTCTGCCCTGAAACAGCAGACTGCCCTGAACCCTCTATCACTCCTGTTTCAGATATGGAGGCCGTTTGTGAACTCTCTTCCTGCACTGAATTATCTATCTGCCCTGAACTGTCTACCAATAGGAGAGCGACCACGAAGGTCGTTCCCCTGTCCATTCCCTTCCAGATCCCTGCCAGCACCATCTGCTTTGCCTTAGCCCCCCGAATCCTCTCAATTGCTCTGGCTCCTCCTCCACTTGCTCCGCTGCCATCTGTCAGCCAACCTGAAGTTGTCAGCCCTTCCTCCACCTGGCTCCCTTCTGCTCCAAGTCCTTTTTCTGTCTTCTCCTTGCCTCCTCCCTTCATCTGATAGGCCCTGGCTCCTCCTTATTCCTCTATGGCTCCTCCTTCCATCTGATCCACCCTGGCTTCTCCTGTTTCCTCCATGGCTCCTCCCCCTGAACTCTGTCACCGTCCTCCTCCTGGGAGTCCATCCTCCACCCAAACTTCCACCTGGGTTGTCCACCTTCCTTCCAGCCCAGTGCCATCCCCTATGACCATCCCACATCCACTGCTTTGTAGTCCTCGTCACAAAACTGTCACACCCCTTTGGATGTTTTGTTGTGTTTTCATCCCTCATGTGCTCCGTTTGACCTAGTTTCTATTTCCCCTTTATTTGTCTCTGTTAGTGTCATGATCGGTGATACAAGGAAACCACGGAGAGAGAACCAATTGCAGGTATGACATTTATTGAGGGGCAATCCAAAAGGGTAAACACTCCAGGCAGGGTCAAAACCAGAGAATCCAAATAAACAAGAACAGACAAAACACAAGGTAGGATCAAGACTACGGAATGACAATTCATTAGACAAGGACTCCGTGACACATACTCAGACAGACCGGGTTTAAATACACAGAAAAGAAAAACATGGGGAACAGACACCAGAAGTGTGAACACAAAAAAGGGAGACCAGGAGGGAGGAGGACCGGAGGAGGTTCAGGGGGAGGGATGGAGGGCCAGACCAACTGAGAGGAACGGGGACAGGAGTGAACACAAAAACAAATGGCAAAAAACAACATGAAGAGAGGAGCAGAAGACCACCACGTCTTTGTGGTCAAGGCCAGAGTCCTCCAGGGCGGGGCAGAAGACCACCACAACCATGTAGTCAGGGTGAGAGCCCCCCAGGGTGGAGCAGAAGACCACCACGTCCTTGTGGTCGAAGCCAGATTCCTCCAGGGCAGAGCGGAAGACCACCACAACTGTGTGGACAGGGCAGAAGCCTCCCAGGGCGGAGCAGAAGACCACCACATCCTTGTGGTCGAGGCCGAAGGCCCCCAGGGCGGAGCAGCAGACCACCACAACCGTGTGGTCAGGGCGGAACCCCCCAGGGCGGAGCAGAAGACCACCACAGCTGTGTGGTCAGGGCGGAAACCCCCCAGGGTGGAGCAGAAGACCACCACAGCCATGTGGTCAGGACGAGAGCCCCCTGCGGCCGGAGAGACCTCCGTGCGTCCGGACCAACGGTACGACGAAACTCTGGTTATCCCCTGGTGTCTTTACTGGACTCCATAAGATCTGTGGTGGCCTGACTCTGCTCGCGAAGATCATTGGTGACTGGCCTTTGCTCATGAAGATCAATGGTGACTTGCCTTTGTTCATGAAGATCACCAGTGACTTGACTCAGTCCTAGAAGATCACCCGTGCCTTGACTCTGTCCTTGAAAATCACCAGGGACTTTACTCAGTCCTTGAAGATCACCAGTGATTTGACTTGACTCTGAAAGGTCAACGGTGACCAGCCTTGTCTCTGGAAAGTCCATGGTACCTAGCCCTGGCTCTGAAAGGTCATCAGTATCTAGCCCTGGCTCAGGAAGGTCATCAGTGACTAGCCCTGACTCTGGAGGATCAGCGCCCGCGCTATGCGGGACGGGTTGTCACATTATGACCAAATAAGGGAACAGACAGTTAATAAAGTGACAGACATGTCCATACTTGGTTATGTTCCTGCAATGTACACTGTTCCTGTTCTCATTATGTCATTATAAGTCCATCCACCTCACCTGCTTGTCCCTTGTCAAGCCCCCATTTATGAAGTCAAATCTGTGCATTCTGTGTGGTCCAGTGTTAAAGTTGAGTTGTGCGTGTTTTACCTGGCTACCTTCTGTGTGGATTATATTAAATTGTATTCTTCGTCTTTATTGTGCGTTTCTCACAATGAACATTGACAACTATATTATCTGAACAGGTATGGGATCAGTTGTGGAGGATAATACAAAAATATTTTAAGTTAGGGGGTAAACCTTTTAAATTGCTGGCTTTGACAGCTTCGGATCCTACAAACTAATGAAGCTATACATAAGTGTGAGTGAAGTGACGTGAAATTCAGCCAAGTATGGTGAGCCATACTCAGAATTTGTGCTCTGCATTTAACCCATCCGAAGTGCACACACACAGAGCAGTGCACAAACACACACTGTGAACACACACCCGGAGCATTGGGCAGCCATTTATGCTGCGGCACCCTGGGAGCAGTTGGGGGTTCGGTGCCTTGCTCAAGGGCACCTAAGTCGTGGTATTGAAGGTGGAGAGAGAACTGTACATGCACTCCACCCGCCCACAATTCCTGCTGGCCCGGGACTCAAACCCACAACCTTTCGATTGGGAGTCTGACTCTCTAACCATTAGGCCACGACTTCCCTAAAATAATAATCAAAAGTAATATCAAAAAATGGGGACATTATTGTGGATCCTAAAGGTATAAATTATTGTTTTAGAAAATATTATATAACATTAATAACATTATATACATCAATAGCAAGAGACAAGGGGGCATTTATAATTGGTTAGACCCTTGACCCTTCCTAAATTGAGTGATGATGCTTGTGAGGCCTTAAACTCTAGCATTACTATTCAAGAGATTGTTGATGCGATAAAATATTTTCCTAACGTCAAGGCAGCAGGGCCAGACTGTTTTGGTATTGAATTACACAAAAAGTTTTCTAAGAAGCTCGCTCTTTTTTTGCTCAGAATGTTCACTCATGTTCACTCATTCTCTAAAAATATCCTGACACATTATATGATGCTAATATCTCGCTAATATTGAAAGAAGGTAGACATGAGACTGAGCCTTCATCTTTAGTCTTATTGCATTATTAAACTCAGACGTTAAAATGTGTACAAAATATTAGGTAATAGATTAAATAAATATATTTCATCCATTGTGCATATGGATCAAACTGGTTTTGTTCCTAACAGATTTTAATTTTTTAAGATTAATGAACAATGTATCATTAGCAGTGTTGGGAACGTTACTTTAAAAAAGTAATTAGTTATAGTTACTCACTACTTGTTCCAAAAAGTAACTGAGTTAGTAACTGAATTACTTTATAATAAAAGTAACTCGTTACCAGGGAAAGTAACTATTTGCGTTACTGTATAAAAAAATAAATAAAAAAAAGTTGCTACATGTCAGAGAATTTGTACTTTTTTTTTTTTTTTTTTTGCAGTTTTCACAAGTAGAATGAGTAGAACAGACAGGTACATAACTTTCGATATTTATTGCACGTCAAAAGACAGCAAGAGTTTTATCCTGCACTTCAAGCATTATCCTTGTAAGAAAAGTGTTTTTGGCCACTAGTTTTGTAGATGCGTGTGTCACACATTACATGCACGTTCTTGCCTTTGACCACAATGAATTTGAAGTAGTGCTTATATCTTCACCTTGAAAATGCCAACTTCTTATCGGATTGCTCCTGACTCGCCATCTCTGCTGCGAATCTCTGTGTAACTGTTGCGTGTATGTGTGTTTGGCGCCGCTGGCGCAGCCGCGTGTGCCGGCATGTGTGTAAAAACACTGGCTCTGATTGGCTA